>NC_029786.2:92266558-92268655 GCF_000816755.2 Arachis ipaensis
CTTATTTTATGTATTTTTAGCTTAAACTTCTAACTTTATTTCTTACAAAATAAACACACTTTTTTACACAGAAGGATTTTACGATGTTTCAATGCATGTTCTACAAAGTTACTGCTACGACAAACAGGAGATTCATATATTTTTCATAGAATAAATATTTGAGGAATTTGAAATTTTGGTTTTTTTAATATAATTTTTCAGTGTTTAATGTGTTAACTTAGCTTGTGTTTTCACTTGTTAGCTAAATCTTTAACGAAAAATATTTACGAATTAAAATTTTTTATTAATATTTATCAACATTTTAGATTAATAATTCATTTTTATGTTATTAAAATTTACGGTTTAAAATTTAATATAAAAATATTTTTATTAATTAAATATTGACTAAAAATATAAATTTTGTTAATTGTGTCATATTTAATTAAAAAATAATGTTAAAGAGTCAATACTTTTCGGTCAACATCACTAAACTTAAAATTTTTTATTTTATTTTAAATTTTCGATTTCAAATAATAAATCCTTTAACTTTAAACTCTAAAATATAAATCTTGCAAAATAATGACTAATATTAGTTTAACTATCAGTTTAGTTCGCTCTATTTTGTCTTAATTGAAATAGTAATACGAATATAATAGTAATTAACTACCATGGCGGAGGCACTTGCACAAAAAGTTATTGCAATGAAATTGCCGGTGTAGGCTTCTGAGATTAGATGAGCAATAACAACAAATAGACATGACAAGCCATCTTGCATATTTCTAATTATAACACTATCCCTTTCACTATTCATCAGTGACTCTGTGAGATAGTCCATCATCGTAGAATTCAGCCAATTTTCCATGAAGTTGTAGCTTATTAACAAACCTGAAACGTAAAATTACCCAATTGATGGGGAGAGAGACAGAACAATCAAGTAAATTTCACGTTTTTCCAAGTTCGAAGACTAAATTAGATGTTTTAAATAAAATTTTAGGAATAAAATCCACTTATATGAGTAATATTTCAAAGACCAATTAAAGACTTATTTAAAAGAAAGTAGAGATGTTAAAAAGAATACCTAACATGAAAAATGGAGCTGGTTGTGGCTTCAGTAACTTGTGAAACTTCATCATCACCGAAATTAGATAGAGAGGTGAAGTGGTGAACCGTGTCGGAATTAATTGCTCCGATATTATATGAAGATTCTCGGTAGCTCTCGCATTCTTACTGGTTACTTCCCCTTCTCATAAATACCAATAGAAAAAGATGAATTAAGGTGCTCAATAATTCTCGCGTTGTTAGGTGGTTCCAACAGTTACAATTTATCACTAGAGTACCTAAGCATTTTCCCCTTATTAGTAATAACTTCCAGGTCGTCCTTTTGACCACAACGAGCAGGGGCATGTGAAACGTGCTATTTTATGTTCAAAATATATTAGATGTATACTAAAATCAACACTAAAATTAATTATTAATATAAAATATATGTTATAATATAAAATATATATTAAAATTAAATTAAATAACATATATTTATACATAAATATATTATGATAAATTTTTATATATACATGACAATTTTATTTATGTTTATTAAGATACCTAGCGAGTTGAGCTACTACTACTAAGCTACCAAACAAGGTAAAAATGTGTATCATTAACTCGGAGAGGGACATATGCAGTAGTAAATTGATAAGTGTAATGCTATGGTGATGATGCCATTTTTCTCCTGTCATGCCATGAAACTCGTTGCCACAGCTATGGGAGTGACACGTTTTTTTTTCTCTTTGCAGGATAGTCAGGTATTGCATCAGACGAGTCAGGTTTGGAGTTAGGTTCGATTGCTCTAGACCTACCGTGTCTTAGATGACGTCATGTGCTTAGTTCAGATTTTTTTTCTTTGGTCTTTGGATCCTAACACAGAGAGGCTCCTTTCTTTTCTCTATGAGTTCCATATAACATCTTCCTAATCATAGTTAGGATTAGAATCCAAATACACCTTTTAACAAGGCATATATGTACCACTAGTCCGCTAGTATCTTCCCCACTAATACAATTAAAATTTAAAATTTAAAATTGTCCATTAATATCGTGAAATGTCCTCCCTCTCCTCCCTCT
>NC_029786.2:92268764-92292496 GCF_000816755.2 Arachis ipaensis
TATAGAAAGAATATCTGCTAATTTTTTACAACAATAATTAATTATTATTTTTTAAATACAATTAGTAATGTATTGATTTGCATTAATTATAATTTTAAAATATTAGGATTTGTAAATTATTGCTATGTGAAGCTTATGAAAGTGTCACATAACTCTAAATCTCTCATCCTTCTTCGATAATCTCTATATCCTGATCTTCTCTCATCACCGGAATATCGCAATCGACGCTGACCGCCCCTTTCTCCTGATCCCATTTTGTGACACTACCATTTCTGTGAAAGAGAAACTCATCCTACAAGCATAGCCACCTGCATCGTCGCGTCATCGTCTCACCACCAAACCATCTGCCTGTATCACCAAAGACACCTCTATTAACAGACACATCCAATACAAAAAAGACATATCCATAACCACAAAAAACACCACCGTTAGAAGACACATTCTTAGGTAAACACATCCAAAAAAACATCTCTAAAAAAGGAACGGTCGTTAAAAGTCACGACAACGGAGAAGGAAGAACTTGCACGACGCGTCTTGGAGGCAGTAATAGGTGTGGCTGTGCTGACGTGTTGGTGTGCGGCGCAGCGATGGACCACTGGGGATGATTTGTGGGGTGGGTAACGTTGTCTTCAATGGAGAGGAGTCGCGGCTGATGGCTTCGTCGTCTTCCTTGCGTGGTGACTTGGGTTGTCGTTGCCAGCGTCTCGTAGCGTATGGATGCTCGGGTCGAGGTTATCGGTGTGGTTGTGCGGAGGTTGACGGCACGCGGGGCTCTCTTCAGTGATGGTTCTGGTTGTCGTCTCTGGTGTCTTGTCGCAGGTGGACGCTTGTCGGCACCGGTAGGGGCGGTGGCGCATCTATCTAGGGTTGTGGGAATGTGAGTGAGATGAGAGAGGAGAGGGAGAGGGGGGGTTGTAGCATAGCTGCTTAGGTTAGGGTTAAGTTGGGATGATTTGTTTATGTTAGTGGGTTTTGGGTCCAATCCAATAAGAGTTGGCAAAAGTTGGCAGATTCTATGTTAGTTACCTAGTAGGATTCTTTTTTGTTGTCCAATGGCCTAATTGTACACGTTTCATTTATGTTAGCAATGAGATGCATCCTATTCACGGATACCCAATCCGATACAATCCAGTTAGGTAAGATTGTTAATCTGATTCGCAGCGAGTAGAGTAGGCTGCGGATAGGATTCTTTTGTAGATCGGGTAGGGTGGTGCGGGTTGAGTCTCAACTCTACCCGATCATCAATTCACACCCTATATATGTATATGTTATATAATTATATGAAAATATATTTTAAATAGATGTTAAATCAAAGTCCTCTTACTAATTCACTACAAGAAAAAGTAATATTTGTAACAAAAAAAATTATTACAAAAAATCTAAATTTTGAAACAAAAGATATTTCAGTATTTGTATCAAAAAAAGGGTTGTTGCAGTATGTCCCGTTACAAAAAAATTTTGTAACAAAAAATGAAATTGTTACAATACAAAGTAATATTTTGTAACAATTTTTTTTTAATACAAAAATTAAAATTTGTTACAAAAGTGATAACAATGTTTGTCATTTAAAATATTTTTCGTAACAATTTAAATTTTTGTGTCATAATATTTTGTTACAAAATATTAGTTATTTTGTAACATTTTTTATTATTTTAGTTACAAAAATAGAAAGTTCATTTTAAAGTATTTAATTAAATAAATGATATATATATATATATATCAATTAATTTTCTAAACACACTAACTTAACACTTATATAATATGTAATCATATAGATAATTAAAATATCTTACCTATCATTAAGATTCTTTTACAATAAAATAAGTTCACAAATTTAACTAAATACAATTTTTTTTCTAACATAAAATTGTATCATATCGAATTTATAATTTCTGACACTTCTAACAAATTTCAGTCAATATAAAATCTAGCATGTTGGCATCAATTTTTGTAACCACTACAAAAAAAAGGCCTATGGTCACGGTAACCATAGAAAAAAGGGTGACTATAGATCTATGGTCACGGTTTTGGACCTATGGTCACTTCTCTCGTAGCCATAGGTCTATGGTCACGATTTTTTTATCTATGGTCACGATTTCTATGGTCACGGTTTCAATTTTTAAATTCTGACACTTTAGGCCACGCTTTTTCACCATGACCATAGGTTAATCTATGGTCACGCGTAAAAACTGTGACCATAGCCTTATCTATGGTCACAGTTAGCCTCTATGGTCACCCCTCCTTAAAACCGTGACCATAGCCTCTATGGTCACCCTTCTCTAAAACCGTGATCATACCCTTATCTATGGTCACAGTTTTGGCCGTGACCATAGCCTCTATGGTCACCCCTCCTTAAAACCGTGACCATAGCCTTATCTATGGTCATGATTTTTTGCCGTGATCATAGCCTCTATGATTACCCCGCCTTAAAACTGTGACCATAGTCTTTACGGTTTTCACCGTGGCCATAGCTTATCTATGGTCACGGTTTTTTACCGTAACCATAGCCTTATCTATGGTAACGGTTTTCACCGTGGCTATAGCTTATTTTACCGTGACCATAGCCTGTTTTGTTTTATGAAATTTAATTTTTTTTAAAGCATAATCACATCCCAAAATGATATTAAACACAAATAAATCTAAGAATAAGAAATTCAATAAATCTAAATGATAAAAGTTTTATTAAAAACTAGATATCCATTACAACACTAATAAAAATAGGGAGTAATTTATCAATTACATGTAATATTGGATAAAGTCTCTAATCAAAAAGTAAAGAACACATTAAAATAATACATTTAGATAACAGAAATCATTATAAGACCCATCCCATCTTATATTTGCTTAGAATATATTTTCTTCACATCATGTCCTCCTGCTAGCAAAAGAAATAAACATGTTAATAATAAATATGGAGCACAAGTTTAATAAGTCAATCAACATTAAAATTTCAACCACTAAACAACAAAGAGCTTTTGCTAAGATTTTGAGCCACATAAAAAGGATATACTAAGTATAATAAGAACTAGTGCTTCTGCTAATAATTTTATATGGATTTAAACTTTGATTGGATTAATGTTAATTTTTTTTTTATTTTGGCTTGGCTTGCAAGGTAGTTTTCCTAGGATAATTATTATGAGTAGCTAAGAAGCACTTGTCTCTAACATCCACTCTCTAATCATCATTACATTTAATTTTATTCATTCAAAACTTAAGGCTATATGGCCACTTTGATTTGCACAAATTTCCATCACGTATGCTCATAGGAACTTGATTTTAGGCAAGCTTCAACTCAATGCAAACTAATATTATACAACTATTAATAGAAGTGGCAGTAATTAAATAGTATGTAGCATATATAATTAACAAGCTAAGGTGGCATTATTGATTAATTAAAATTGTAAAATGAAGTTTATTGTTTTTCAGTAAAAGGAGGCAGAAAGTGTTCTAAGTCTAACATAAGAATCATAAAAAGCTCATGCTAAATTTTGCAAACTGAGAACAAAAGAATCAGAATTTTAGTGGGATGAAATAGAATGAATCAATTTCATTATGAACCATTCCATTACAAAATTTAACCATTCAAACCGTAATAGCCGTAACCTTAGTTTGGACTCATTTTATATTTCTATTCCTTTTCAAATTGTCAATCACAGCATAGCCCAATGAAGCATACATTGAAGGTGAAATTTATAAGACCAAAAATAAAATTTAGCCATGCACTCTCTAATCTTTTACTGCCAATCATAGTAAAAGAATTCACACACTTAGTCCTCATTAAGTCATTAAAAGTTCAAAGTTCAAAGCACATGCATCATTAAAACAACCTGGCAATATGCTTTAAGTTGTAAATTTAATTTAATTTCTTTCTAATTTAATTTAACTCACCTATATCAAAATTTTCTCTGCTTCTGCAGCTGCTTTTGGGTTAAGTGGTAGGCTCAGTACTGGAGCTAGCACACTATGTAGAACAAATGGACTAGAAAAAGAAGAGCAGGTCATCAAAAAGTGAGGAAGCTGGAAAACTTTTGCACACAATATAAAAATAGCATGTTCAATGCTCAAAGAAAATTGCTTGAAATTCATGCAAAACATAATATTATCATGAACATGCAGAAGAAGGATGTCAATCAACCACAACAAGAATTGTAATAATTAGCGTCAACAGGAAATCTCAGAGGAAAGAGGGCTCTTCTATAGTTTACACTACATATAAAGAAACCTGTTGCATAATATTTACATCTCCGCTTCCCCCCTCATATTTAGAACCTGTAGTCAGCATTGGGAAATTTGTCACTAGCCTCCCATTCAGTTTAGTTCAGTATTTAGTAGTTTGATTTAATTCAGTCTTCTACAACTATTTACATTATTCAGAATGGGGTGTTTGAAACAATTTTCTGAAGTATAATCTTTATTTTTTTACTTCATGGAACCTTACTACAATTTTCTAAAGTATAAAGCTCCAGCCATCCAGTGTATAAAGCTATGAAAGGAAGTCAACATAAATATGAACTTCTGAAATAGTATTAACTTTGATTTTAATTTGACATTCAGCATAACAAATGAAGCACCTGCCCCATGGCGCAAGTTCAGGTGATGCCAATCCAACACAGAGTGACAGAGAGAGCCAACAAATTTTACTTCTACCAACAAATTCTGCTCATTAATCATTTTTAACAACAAACTCAACTATAATTTTTCAATCCAAAGCAGCAAACAATATTGAAAAAGAAAGAATTTACAGACTGAAATTAACTTAGCTTGTATATATGTGCAGTATTTAACTTAAGAAACTAAACATGGCATACTTGAACATACAAAATCGTTCAACAAAATTTAGAGATTGTGTCAATTAAATAAATAAACTTTGCGTATTGAATTTGGATTGCAATAGAATATTAATTTTCAGTCACTTCACTTAATCAAAGTTTCATGCACGAAATCTACTTCATGTGTAATTGTGTACTAACGATTTACATCAACGAAATTGAAAAAAAAACTACTCAGTGATATGTTCAACATCAAATTTAATTTACAGCAACAAATTCTACTTCTACCAACAAATTATGCTCATTGATCATTTTTAACAACAAACTCAACTATAATTTTTCAATCCAAATCATTATTAATTCATGTACATGAAAAATAGGAGCCACATCTTTGAAGGCAATAATTTCAACAAAATCAATAATAAAATAGCTAAATGATAACAAAATCAATAACTCTTGTCTTATTGTCAAAATTGGACCACCAAATTTTTCCATTCTCAGAACTTAAATCCAAAACCACTGTTAAGTGACTAAAGTATTCAGTACTTTGACGAATCTGATATTAATTGTAGAACTCCATTTTATTGTAGGATCTAAGATGTGATAAGTATGCAATGAACAAGAAGCAAAATAGTAAAAAGTTAGCAACCTGCCTTGAAGACTACAGAGGTTGGCAATGTCAGTGAGGTGAGTCAAGGAGGAAATGGCGGAAGGAAGTTCTTCCAGAGAGACCCTTTCCTTGAAGACGCAGCAACGGCGAGCTCGAGAAATGACAGGTATGAACGGCGGCGACGACAACCCCCTTTCTCTCGCTCAATCGGGTTCTGTCTCATCACTCCTCTTCCTCTCGCGTACAGTGGCAGTAGCATCGACCAAGGTTCGGTGGTGGAGACACCCAAAACGGCGGTGAAACGCGGCGGCTATGAAAGCTATGCGACGGTGGTAGGGCGCGGCGTAGGCGGCGGGACAGCTCCATCGCGACCTCTGTCTCCCTCTCGACTCCTCCACTGCGAGCCTCTCCCTTCTCTCGTGCAATGATGGCAACGGCGACGGCGGCGAGGTCTCAACCGGCGCCATTCCTTCCTCCTCCCTCTCTTCCTTTCTCCCTCATCCCCTTCAAGCTTCCCCTGTTTCTCGTTTCTTCCCTTTCTTTTCTTCTATATATGTGCATTCGTAGGTTTAGGGCACGAATTGGGAAATTTGGGGATATTAGGGTTTTTATTAGAAATTTTAGGATTAGAGAAAAATATACGCGAGTAATATAACAATTTTACAAAATATTTGGGATAAAATAACAATTCAGAAATTAAATATAATACTATAAAGATTGCTTTTAAAATGCACAAAATTTTATTTATCAATATATTAATGAGTTTAAATAATTACTTTTAATTTAAATTATAAAGTAAACATACTAATCACATTTTATAAAATATGGTTTAAATCCTAATATCAATTATCTAAATTAAATAATGTAACATTTTATTATTTTTTTTATCTCCGAATCTATTTAATTATCTCTAATAAAATAATTTCTAAAATTATAAAGTTTAAACATAATAAAATAAAGTCACAATCTATCTCAGAACTTTGATTTATTTACTTTTCAGTAAAGACAACTTTCTGAGCAATGAGGACACGACGGGTGACAAGAGATGAGCACGATGACCCACGACGTGTGACGAACGACGCAGAGAAGCTTGTGATTCGTGAGTGTACAGAGGGGTTGGACAACCTCCTAAAACCGTGATCATAGATACTTTTAGGTCACTCTCCAAAACCGTGACCATAAACCCTTTTAGGTCACCCTTTCGTAAAACCGTGACCATAGACTCTTTTAGGTCACCCCTTAAAACCGTGACCATAGACTATTTTAGGTTACCCCTCAAACCGTGACCATAGACCCCTTTAGGTCACCCCTCAAAACCGTGATCATAGACCCTTTTAGGTCACCCTTCTGAAAAATCGTGACCATAGACTCTTTTTTGTCATTGTAAAAAACCGTGACCATAGACCCCTTTAGGCCACCCCCTAAAACTGTGACCATAGACCCTTTTAGGTCACCTCCCAAAACCGTGACCATAGACCCCTTTAGGTCACCCTCCAAAACCGTGACCATAGACTCTTTTAGGTCACTCTTCCGAAAAATCGTGACCATAGACCCTTTTTGGTCACTGTAAAAAACCGTGACCATAGACACCTTTAGGTCACCCCTAAAACCGTGACTAGGGGTGCACAGACCCGGCCCGACCCGAAGGTCCGGCCCGGTCCTGAACACTTTAGGGACTAATTTGGTGTGATTTCATCGGGTTTAGGGTCGGGTAAGGGTCTCAAAAATAGACCCGGTCATTATTTCGGGTCGGGTCCGGGCCATAGCTCGGGTCACCCGAAGTCGGCCCGATGGCCCGGTCATCATACACAATTAATATTTTGTATTATTAGTGATGGATCATGACTATTCTTATGTGGAATTTAAGTATTGTAAACCTTAATATTTTGTGTTATTAGCCATTATAAGACTATAAGTTAATGTTTTATGTTTAGAATGCATAAGACTTTACACTAATGCATAATATTATGTTATTTGTATTGATATAAATATTTGGTATTATTAGACAATATTAGTATTGATTGTGGTTTTGCTTTAGTATTGATTGTGGTTATGCTTTAATTTTAAAGAAGGGTTGGTTCTTGTTATATTTTTCTAAGTGAATTTTACCATGTTAAATAATGGTTGGAGTCTTAGAAATTTGGATATTTTTACATGCTAGCTTACAAGAAGGTATCAACGTAATGTAATGTTAACGGTCCGGTTTTCACCCGGTATAATTGTGGCCCGAAAGTGTATTGGTTTCATCGGGTCTAGGGTCGGGTTCCGGTCTAACAAATAGACCCGCTGTATATTTCGAGTCGGGTCTGGGTCACATCAAACCCGGCTTCACCCGACTCATGTGCACCCCTAACCGTGACCATAGACCCTTTTAGGCCACTCCCAAAACCGTGACCATAGGCCCTTTTAGGTCACCCCCTAAAACCGTGACCATAGACCCTTTTTTGTCACTCTTTTTTGAAAAACCGTGACCATAGCCCCTTTTTGGTCATTTTAAAAAACCGTGACCATAGACCCTTTTAGGTTACCTCCAAAACCGTGACCATAGACCCCTTTAAGTCACCCTCTAAAACCGTGACCATAGACTCTTTTTGGTCACTGTAAAAAACCGTGACCATAGACCCCTTTAAGTCACCCCTCAAAATCATGACCATAGACCCCTTTAGGCCACCCTTTTTTAAAAAATCGTGACCATAGGTACTCTATGGTCACCCTTTCCAAAAAAACCGTGACCATAGCTTTTTTTTTGTCACCCTAAAAAATCGTGACTATAGAGGGTCTATGGTCACGATTTTTTACCGTGACCAAAAAAACCGTGGCCATAAACCCAAAATGTTGTAGTGAACCCTGCAAATATGAACAATGAAAACCAATTAAAAAACAACACACAACACTATCTTTATCAGAGTAAAAATTAAGTTAGCTAGAAATTACAAGTTAAAATTAACTAATTTTTTAAGAATCTATTCTCAAAGTTCAAAGTTAGCCAATCAAGAATGCAAATTATCAAGAATTGACAATTTAATTATAAACCCGGACTAATTAATCATAATTCAATCACAACTTAGTGAACAAATTCATTAAATTTACATAAGTATCTATTGTCAAACAATCACTATAAAACACAATTTTTACCAAAATTCTCATAATAAATATACTTGACTTTTTTTTATGTTTTTACACTCATAAAGTTTCATAATAAGGTTTATGTCAAAACACAAGATAAGATCATTACAATAATTATCCTAATGAAAATCCAAACCTGAAAAGAGAAAGTTTCAAAGCAGCATACTATCAAAATTTAACAAAGCAGTGAAGCACGTGAACAAGTTTATGTTATTGCAGAAGTAATGGAGATGCAAAGAGTTTGGAAATAGAGAAGTATAGCAAAAATGAAAAAATAAAACTGAATTAACTAAAATTGACAATGAGTAAAGAATGCTAACTGATTACAATGAGTATTAGGCTTATATAGAGGGAGACTATTGATAATAAAGCTAAAGGCTCCCTAAACAACTTATAACAAACTGAATAACAACTTGACAGCTAAGCCACACTATCTTGAGCTTTCTTGAACTCTTATTGCTCCTGTTTTTCATCACTAGCTTTAACAGTATCATCAATAAAATTATTTTAGAATCATTAAAATCAACTATCAACAGTTATTCCAATTTCATAAAAATTATAGAAACAAAAAACTTAACAATAGAAACTGCAACAACGTTATTCTGTCCGAGTTCAGATTTAAAAAAAAATTAGCACCATAGCACCATCAATAACTCAGAAAGGATAGTGACCTTAACAAGCCCATCAAGAAATAAAAAATTATATACTTAGCGAATTAAAAAGCTTTTTTGGTCTATGACATCCAAAAATTAACAACAAAATCAATTTTATTTGCATTGAATAGCTTCAGCCAAAACAGAATTAATATTTTTCTATTTGAATCAATGACCATAAAACAAAGCAGTAATCAAAACAGAAAATGAATTTCCAGCAGGAGAATCGGTGGCCGAAATAGAAAATGTACTTCTAGCCAGAGAACCAGAGACCAAAATAGGCAGTATTATACCAAATCAATATTCAAATCAAAACAGAAACCAAATCAATTAGGTCCACATGGTCTCTTTGAAGTTAACCACTTATATGCGGTATTTAGCTGTCACAAGAAAGACAACACATTCTTTTCTTGATAATTAAGACTTCTTAAGAACCTGTGAACTAATCTGTCATACAGATTAAAAATACTATTTTTTCATAACATGAGCTAAACCTCATATCTAAGAAGAAAATTAGTACAACCATAACATTACACTTAAAAATATCAAATTTGATAATCATTTCTTGAATCAAAGATAGGTAAAAGTTTAGAACTCACATTCATGTTATAGAACCAGAACAAATAAGCTATTGCCACCCCTGGTGCTCTCCCAAATCTAGCAGTACAATACACATAAACTCTTCCTTTTTCCTTTGAGATTGCCCATTCCAATGATGAGACTGCTTTAGCTAGAACATTTCGCAAGAAGTTTCGATCAAATTCTATTGCCTAATAAAATAGATTTATAAAATATATCAAGCTGAGAATTATAATCCAGTCTCAGAAAAGCAAGCAAAGCATTTAACAAACTCACAACTTATTTATCAAATATATTAAAGCATTTCAATTGCACCAAAAGTGTATGGATCCTTGAGTTAGCCATACATTATATTAACCATATAGGAAAAATTAAAATCTCTATCTCATGACAATGCCATTAAGCAAGATAAAGTTTTTCTATTTTGAATCAATGACCAAAACAGAGCAGTAATCAAAACAGAAAATGAATTTTCAGCCAGAGAACCTAGTGACCAAAATAGAAAATGCACTTCCAGTCAGAGAACCAAAGACCAAAATAGGTAGCATTATACCAAATCAATATTCAAATCAAAATAGAAACTAAATCAATTAAAATCACATAACAAGAGACACTTGAGTTACCTAATTAGAGGTTGGGCCACAACGAGGAGGCAGAGAACCAGTGACAGGGTGCAATTCAAAAGTAGTGACGTCCAGAGGGGCAGACGATGGCGTGACAGCAGCTCCAATGGTGATGACGAGGAGAAGCATCAATGGTGACGACGGCGACAACGGCTTCGCATAGCTCCAATGGTGAGGACGGAGCTGGCAGTGACGAAGGTTGGAAGGCTCCCCTCCAGGCTTCGGTGGCAACGACGACTTGGTTCAGGTACATCCGAACGGTGACAGGAACAAAGCAGCAGCGGACGGTCCCTCCTTGGCGTTTCTTGGCGGCAAAGACGCGGCGGCCATGGCAGCAACAACAGCGGAGTTTCAACGGCGGCGGAACCTCCCTGCGACCACTTCTCTCTCCACGCGATTTCTGTTTCTCTCCCGGCGACAGATCTGGCGGCGCGAAACGGAGGCACGAACGACGGCGATGGTGGCTGAGCTTGACGGCAACGACCCTTCCCGTGGTAGCTCTGGGTAGAACGACACGTCTTCCCTCTGTTTGCAAACCTCCTTGGACGGCGACGATGAAGACCTCGACGGTGACGACGGCGATACGGGATGGTGACGCGTCCTTCTCCTTGCGCGGCTCTCTCTCTCCCTCGATTCTGGCCTTCCTCGCGATGACATGACAGCGGCGACGGTGGCAGTGACACCCACCGACACCGTCTTCCCTTTTCCCCCTTTCCTTCCTTCTCCTTCTTCCCCCTTCGAGCTCCACCCTCGAGCTTTTCTTTCCTTTTCTTTTCATGTATGTGTGTGTATATGGTAAGGGGCTGTGTGTGTAAATTAGGAGAAAAAGGTGAGGGTTAGAATTAGGTTTTGGAGGGTGGGTGTAAATTAGATTTTTATTTGGAAATTTTAATAAAATTAGGGTATAGAGTAGGTATTTTTAATAAAATTAGAAATAATCAAATTATTAAAGTTTTAGATTTTAAATAAAAAAATATCCAAATATTTAGGAAAATTATATGAGTTCTAATTAATTTTCAATTTAAAATCTCATAATTTTGATTAATTATTTTTTGATAAATAATTTTTTGAAAATAAAACTATGAAAAGCTATAACAAATCACAAATAATTTATTATTTATTTTCTAACAATCGAGGATCTTACAGGCTTAATGATGAGTATTGGGTTTTGGTGGGTTCTGCTTTCTATGATGAGAAGGTGGAGCTGTGGAGGCAGTGAGAGTGGACGAAGGCGGCGAATAGCAGGATAAAGAGTGAAAATGATGGTTAGAATTAGGGTTTTTACTTTTTATATTTGTTTTTATTTTTAAATTTTAACTATTTTTATTTATGTTTAATAATTAATTTTTTTAATTTAAAAATTAATTTTTAGTCAACATTTAAGATTTGATTATTAATAAAAATTATATATTAATTTTATAAAATAATATATACTATTTTTAAAAATTAATCATTTAATCTTTAATTTTTTATAACAAATAATTAATTAATACAAGATATTTTGTTACAAAGTATTTTAAATTTTTGCAACAAAACACCGGTTCGTTACAAAAAGCAACATAATTTATAACAAAAAAATCAAGTTGTTACAAAATATTAAAACGTTATGTGACAAAATTGTATTGTTGTTACAAAATATTATTATTATGTAACAATCACTAATTTTTGTTACAAAAAAATAATTTTTTGTTATAATTTTAAATTTGTTACAAATATTTAATTTTCTTGTAGTATAAATACAAAAAGATTCTTGGCTATTAAGATAAAATCATTAACTGATAATTTAATATATTTTTTTATATAAAAGTCAGTTCTATTTTAAATCATCATTAAATTATATAGTAATATTGCATCTTTTTTATAACTCGTGGATAAAATCAAATATCCGCAGATTAAGAACGAATAAAGTTAAAGTTAAAATATTCTCAACTGACGAATAGAATTAGGATTAAGTTCAAATCTTATCATATTCTATCTATTGTCACTCTTAGAGAATACCATATTTTAATTTCATGTCCTGCTATCACTTCGTCGTCGCGTATATATGTCCCACTCCTAGTTAATGGGACAAATCGTTAAGGAATATTATTGAGTGTGTTTGGGAGACACTAAATTATTAAAAAATATTTATTTTTTATTTGTTAGAATATTTGAAAAAATTTTAAAAGTTAAAAATAAAAATAAAAATATTTTTTTAAAAAATTATAATTTATATTATTTTTTAAAAGAAATTTTTATTTAAAATATATTTTAACATAATAAATAAATAAATATTTTTATATTATTATATTTAAACATAATTAATGAAAAAAATATTTTTTATAATGTAAATGAGATATGTGTATATATCACTATAAAAAATTACTGGAATAGTGACCGACTCTGATGGTTGCTAAAACCTTGGTCGTCAATTAGAAAATAGCGACCGATTTTCAACTAATAGTACCAAACTAGTACCAAATGATATTGGTCGCTAATGAAATCGGTCGTTAAATAGCAACCAACTTTTCGGTCGCTTATGAAATCGAACGCTAAATCGATCGCTGATATCTGATCTGAAAATCTAAAATCGGTAGTTAAATCAGTTGCTGTTACTTATTTCCTAATTATAGATTTTTACTAATTTCACGTCGTATACCACTATTAAAACTTGATTTTCACAAATAATTATATTTTAACAAAATATAAAAAAAATTAAACATAAATCAATTTTTTAAATAAATACTAAAAATATTTTCAATATCTATATAAAAATATAAAAATTAAAAGAAAAAATTTATAAATACATTAAATTTATGATCCACAATTCAAATGTACATTGACAATTTTATAGCCAATGCTCCGAATATATGTAAAAAGTAAGGAAAAAAATATTTATATGGAGACAAAAAAACCTAAGGATCTTAAGAATTTAAAGACAAAAATATATAACAAAAACAAGGACTTATAATATCGCTGAGACTACAAATACTATAACAAAAAAAGTCAATGTATTCTACTTTTCATTTTAATTCTTCCAAAACCCACACAAATTCAATTTAACCGAGGACGTTCATGATCACCAGATTATATGATCATCAGATTATATTGTGTCTACAGTAACAATGTATGTAGCCACCATCGGCTGCAGCCTTCCCTACATGTTTATGAAAAGAAAGCTTGGATATCAAATTTATTTATCAAATAAAAAGAAAAGAAAGGATGCTCATGGCCTGTAATCCCCGATGATATTTTTTCTTTTCTAAAATTAATATAAAATGAACAGATTGACTTTTAGTTTAGAGTTTCAGTCTAGACAAAATAAAAGTCCCTACTCAATACCAAAATACTGATTCTGTTAGGGCAGAAGATAGAAGCAGGTATTTGTGTGCGGGTTTGAGTTTAAAGTTTAAACTGAACTAACTCCTACTCTTTTCAACTGAGCCATAGCATCTTGTGGCAGCAATCACAATAATCACACTAAGTGATAGATGTTGAAATTTTCACATAGAATTACTTAACCCAAAGATTATCCATGTTAAATCATTAAGAAAGAAAATACTTAAATAGCAACTTGTGATTCTTTCGATCTTCCTCAACTAAAACCTTCTGTGTTCCTAGGTGGCTGAATAGCAACTTCTCTGATGGGAAAAAAGTTGCTGAGGCGGCTTAGGTATATTGGGGACCGAAACCATGAAGGCACTATTTATATTTGAACATGGCACCCATTAAACCCTAAAGCCCAAATAAAAATAGTATCTAAAGTCCAAAAAATAATATATCTAAAATCCAAAAAATAATTATCTAAAGTCCAACAGATAATATCTGGCTTTATTCTCATTTAATTCCAAATCAAAAGTAATTATGACTTATTCAATTTAACATTTATAACAATAAATGTGATTACCACTATATAAGTCATTTAATTTGAAATAGCGTAATTTGTGATTATAATTAATATATGTAGCCCACAAACAAATTAGAAAATTAAACAATTTTCTAACAATCTCCCACTTGAGTTATACATATATTCTTTCTTGACATAATCACATCTTAGAAACTTTATGCGCGCATCTGAATGCTATTTCCCTTATTACTTTAACAATTTGGTCCGTCTCATACATTAGATATGGAACTACCGCAGCTTTTATCATATTAATATCGTGATTAAACCACGACAATCATCATCCTAACATACTTAACGACATAGGTCAAATTTGGATGAGTAATATGGAAATTACATGCCAAGTGATCTCATGCATGTCTATTTTCAATTGGTCCAACTTTAAAACTTTATTGAGATCAAACACAAAACAAATATTACAAAATGAACATTTCACATAACATGAAATAAACCATCAACTTAATTCTATAGAAAAAATAATTCAATATATGTCATAGGACATATAGCATAAAATAAACTCCCACTAAATCAAGGCATCACAAATATTGACACCCATCCGAGCAGTGTGCTCATAAAAGACTTTAGGGATCAATCCTTGGTTAGTGAGTCTACTAGCTAGCATATACTTTGTTCCTATATGTTCTATGAAAATCTGTCTTTCTTAATCTTTCTCCTTGACAACTAAGAGCTTGATGTCTATATGCTTCGATTTTGTCAAACTCTTATTGTTATTGGAGTATAGTACTGCTAACTTATTATCACAAAATATCTTTAATGGCCTTTCAATGTCATCTACTATATGAAGCTTAGTGACAAAGTTTCGCAACCATATGCCATGAAATCAGAAACAGAGTACCTAATGATCTCCAAATTTTTTGATCTCCGATAAATAAACATGTAATCCTTTGTTCTCTTTAAATAACGCATTACACGTGTAATAGCTATCCAATGATCCATGCCCGAATTGCTCAAGTATCTACCCAACACTCACACTATAAATGATAATCGGGACGTGTGCATACTTGAGCATACATTAAGCTCCCTAGTGCTGATGCATAAGGTTTATCATGTATTGCTGTCCTCTCAAGTTCATTTTTAGGGCATTACTTGAGACCGAACTTGTCTCCTTTAGTTATGGGTGTGTCCATTGGTCTACATCTTTCCATATGCCATATCTACTTAAAATCTTTTCGATATAATTCTTTTGTGATAATCCAAGAATACCTTGAGAGGCGATCTCTTAGTATCTCAATTCCTAATACAAAAGAGGCATTACCAAGATCTTTCATTTCGAATTTGTTCGATAGAAATTTCTTAGTTTCATGCAACAAGCCTATATCGTTACTGGCAAGTAAAACATCATCAACATATAAGACCAAAAAAGTATTTACTCCACTGAACTTGCGGTATACACATTCATCTATAATATTTATCTCAAAACTATATGAAGTAATGACTTGATTAAACTTGTGAAACGTACCATTGACGGAAAGTTTGTTTGAGATTATATATGAATTTTCTCTTTTTTTTGTTGGATCTCCTTAATGACACTTTTTAAGGTTGTTGAGCTTGTTGTATGGGTTGAGATTGAGGAAGATTCTCATTATTTTCCTGTACTGTAACAGTATCTTGAGCAACAACAATATTCTCATTGTTCTTTTATACCATAACTAGATCTACAGTAGAATTCTCATTGTCAGGGACGAATCTAAGAGAGGGCAAGTATAGGCCTTGGCCTCCTCCAACTTTTTTAAAAAAAGTTAATAATTATAAAGATATAAAGTTTTTTGGATCCATCCCTACTCATTGTGCTCTTGTACTATAATTGTATCTTGAATAATAATAGGCACAAAGACCTAATCATTGTTAGTTACAGAATTCTCATCAAAAGCAACATTCCTAATATTTTCTTCCCCCCAAACTCAACATCCTCAAGAAATCTCTTCAAAAATAGACCTTGGTGCAGGATTGTAAAACTTGTACCCCCGTGAACGCTCAACGTAACCAACAAGGTAGAAACTAATTGTTCTTGAGTCCAATTTTCTTTCATACGGCCTATAAAGTCGCGCCTCAGCTAGACATCCCCGAATATGCAAATACTTTATACTGGGCCTTTTCCCAGTCCAAATTTCATAAGGAGTTTTGTTAACTGCTTTGCTTGACACCTTATTAAGGATGTACACGGTGGACTTTAAGGCTTCTTCCCAGAGTGATTCAGGTAAAGAAAAATGACTAATCATACTTCTCACCATATCCTTAAGAGTTCGGTTCCTTCGCTCTACAACACCATTCATGCTAGGTTTGCTTGGCATGGTGTATTGCGGAACAATACCACACCTCTCTAGGAAAAGAGAAAAAGGCCCTGGACGTTGCTCACCTGAACCATTATATCTTTCGTAGTATTCACCACCACTATCAGATTTGACAGCTTTAATTTTCTTCCCAAGTTGAAGTTCAACTTCAGTTTTGAAAGACTTGAAAACATTCAAGGCTTGGGACTTTTCATGAATTCAATATAGATACCCATAACGAGAGTAATCATCTATGAACGTAATAAAATATCGTTATCCATTCCATGAGACAGTAGGGAATGGACCACATATATCGGTATGTATCAGTTCTAAGACATCTTTAACTTTCTCGGCACCCAATTTTCTTTCGTTTGTCCTTTTTTCCTTTATGCACTCAATGCAGACTTCAAAGTCCGCCAAATTTAGGGGTCCAAGAATTCCATCCGACACAAGCCTCTGAATTCTCCGTTTAGAGATGTGACCTAGGCATTTGTACCATAATGATGCCAAATTCTCATTTAGTTTTTATTTTGTACCTGTTTACAGTATTTCATTATTATAGGAATTCAAATCAAACTTATATAAATTATCCACCAAACAACCAGAGTAAATATTATTCGAATTATAAAAGAGACTGACTTTATTGTTTCTGAATGAACAAGAATAACCTGATTTGTCCAAACGAGAAATAGAAACCAAATTCCATCTAAATGACAGTACATAAAATATCTCTAATAAATCCAAGTAAAATTCACTCGTAGAACATAATCTAAAGGTTCCTATAGCTTCGACTGCAACTATATTGCCGTCTGCCACATAGATGTATCTTTCAGCATCACTAGACGGTCGGTTTCACAGGCAACCCTGCATATTAACACTTACATGAGTTGTAGCAGCAGAATCTACCCACCAAGTATCAACAAGTGCATAACTTAAACCAGCCTCAGAACAAACAAAAGTAAGAATGATACCCTTCTTTACACGTCAAGGGGCATATTTAGTACAATCCTTCTTCATGTGTCCCACCTTCTTACAGAAGAAACAGGTTGAAACTTGATCCTGTTTCTTAGCCTTTTTCTGCTCAGAAAGTACATCCGTAGTACTATCACGCTTTCTTTTATACTGAGAAGATGAAGCCATGTGAGCACTTTCAGTTTTATCTTGCTGTAGCCTCTCTTCTTCTTGCACACAGTGAGATATAAGCTCATTTAAGGACCAAGTGTCATTCAGAGTGTTATAACTCACTTTGAATTGCCCAAAGTGTGCAGGAAGGGAAACCAAAATGAAATGCACGAGTAAGTCTTCAGACAACTCTAACTTTAGTGCTTTCAATTTTGAAGCAAGATGAGACATTTTCATAATGTACTCCCTTATGTTCCCTTTATACCTCATGGAGACAAGTTTGCTCAAAAGGCTACTTGCCTCCACCTTTTTATTCTTAGCAAAGAATTTTTTAATATCTTTCAAGAGCTGTTTGGCATCTTTATCCTCAGTAATTGGGTCTCGAAACGCCTCAAAAATTGAGCGTTTTATGATCATAATGCTCATTCGATTGGATCTCTCTCACTTCTCTATTTTCACCTCATTGAGATTTTCTGGAATGGAAGTGGGTTTCTCCTCTCGAAAAACTATATCCAGATCCATACAACCGAGGACAATTTCCACGGTATCCTTCCAAACCTTAAAGTTTGAACCATTCAGCATAGGAATACTGCTAATTTGTGCAGAAACATTGGTAGCTGAGGCCATAGTTTTTTTATTAGAACAAAAAACATGCAGTAAACATTAGTTAAATAATGGAAAAAAATTTATATTGAGATATCTAGAACAACATTAATTTTTAATCTTTGGATAGAAAAATTAACTGTAAGTGATACTCTCATTGCAGTAATCAAATATTATCAAAATTCCTGTCACTCATTAAGCCTTTCTTTGTACCGACTGAATGCGCACATGGAAACTTGAACTTCGCAACCTATTTATTACCGCATATATTTTCTATTAATTGGCCAAATAATAACCATCCTTTGAGCCGATTATTAATCGCATAATTAATAGAAAATAAACAAAAGTGTGCAATGCTTATTATTTAAACTTGGTCGATTATTGTTTGCATAAATAATAAGCATTACTTTATTCTTAATTAGCTATCCAAACATGTATTTAGCATCAATATGTGTATGTAATTCGGCCAAATATAGACCTTCCTTTAGGCTGACCAATATTCGCATGAATTATATATCAACATATTCCTAAAGCTTTAAATAAATCAATTTTCACAAAAGAGGTTACTTTGGCAGCATAATGTTCAATCAATTTATTTCAAAATAATATCTTTATAAAATAGGTGGGTATAATAATCCAAATTGTTACTAGTTTTCTTATGTAACAATTAAATAAATATTTAAATCACAAGAAGAATTAAATCTTATTGGCGTCTTTTTCGAACCTTAAAAAAACGTGATTATAACTGTGCAACAAATTCATGTGCCAAAAAATTTTTGATCCATTAAGATTAGAATCAATCATTATAATTTCTTAATGATTTAATCATAGATGGCTCTAATACCATTTGTTGGAATTTTCACAGAATTTCTTAACCCAAAGATTATCCATGTTAAATCATTAAGAAAGAAAATACTTGAATGCGGAAGCGTACCTGAATTCATAAACATGAATCATGATTGGAAGAGTTTGGATCTTGTGGTTCTTTCGATCTTTCTCAACCAAAACCTTCTGTATTTATAGGCGGATGAATTGCAACTTCTCTAATGGGAAAAGAGTTGCTGGGGCGGGTTTGGTATATTAGGGACCGAAACCTTGAAGGCACTATTTATATTTGAGCATGACACTCATTAAACCCTAAAATTTAAATAAAAATAGTATCTAAAATTCAAAAGATAATATATCTAAAATCCAAAAGATAATATCTGATTTTATTCTCATTTAATTTCAAATCAAAAGTAATTATGACTTATTCAATTTAGCATTTATAACAATAAATGAGATTACCACTGTATAAATTATTTAATTTAAAATAGTGTAATTTGTAATTATAATTAATATATGTACGTATTACCTACAAATAAATTAAAAAATTAAATAATTTTCTACCAATAACACAACAAATTCATATACTTTATCAATTTTCATTAATAGCATGTTATAACAGGCATATCACAGATTTATAGTAGCCATTCTCATGCAAAGGCAAAACAATGATACTAGTTAAATAATACTCTTGTTTTCTTTCTAATGATACGGGGCACAAATATACAGTGTCAAGTAGCGACTAGGGGTGCACATAGACCGGATGAAACCGGGTTTGATGTGATTCAGATTCGGTCTGAAATATACATCGAGTCTATTTATTAGACTCGAATTCGACCCTAGACCCAATGAAACCAATACACTTTCGGGCCACAATTATACTGGGTGAAAACCAGGTAAAAACCGGGCCGTTAACATTAGATTACGTTGATACCTTCTTGTAAGCTAGCATATAAAAATATCCAAATTTTCAAGACTCCAACCATTATTTAACATGGTAAAATTCACTTAGAAAAATATAACAAGAACCAACCCTTCTTCAAAATTAAAGCATAACCACAATCAATACTAAAGCAAAACCACAATCAATACTAATATTGTCTAATAATACCAAATATTTAAATCAATAGAAATAACACAATATTATGCATTAGTCTAAAGTCTTATGCATTCTAAATATAAAACATTAACTTATAGTCTTATAATGACTAATAACACAAAATATTAAGGTTTACAATACTTAAATTCCACATAAGAATAGTCATGATCCATTACTAATAACACAAAATATTAATTGTGTATGATGACCGGACCACCAGGCCGACTTCGGGTGACCAGAGTTATGGCCCAGACCCGACCCGAAATAATGACCGAGTCTATTTTTGAGACCCTTACCCAATCCTAAACCCGATGAAATCACACAAAATTAGCCCCTAAAGTATTCGGGACCGGGCCAGACCTTCAGACCTTCAGACCGGGCCGGATCATATGCACCCCTAGTAGCGACTAACTTCTTTTTGGTTCTAGAAAGAGCCGACTGGTCGTAAAATCCGTCAGCAATTGATTTTATTGGTCACAAAAACTGTTCGCTATTTAAAATTTTTTTTGTAGTGCCTTAACCCTTTAAATTTAAACCAAAAACTAATAATAATAATAATAATAATAATAATAATAATAATAATAATAATAATAATAATTTCTTTTTTGTTTAGAAATGAAAATCTTCATTAATTAGTTTTATAGTTATCTAAATTTTTTCAAATAGAGCATTATCTTAATCCTGTTCATTTTAATTTTATTCTTTTTAAACTCATCTAAAATAAGACCCTGATAACACTCGTGATAACACTCGAGCCACACATGCTCATCATCTTCGTAATTTTGCAAACCAAAATAAGAAACAGGTCTATATACACACAAAAAAAGTCCAATACTAAAATAATAGTAATTATATTCATATTAATCCCACTAAATCAATCCATTTTGAGAAAGTATAGGGAACCAATGAAATATTTGTACAATGTGTACAATAGAGGTTTATCTTTTCCTATCAGTTGAAACTTTTAGGATGAGTGGTATCATAATATGGTATCAGTGCTCTAGATTCAAAAGGTTAAGAGTTTGATCCTTGGTGAACACCACTAGCAGGACTCATCCACTTTTTATTGATAAATTTTGCTTCTACTGCATTCTAGTATCAGTCAACGTACAATGGTTCTAGCCCTGTAGCATCCGCCAATGACTCAAAAGAATAATGTTTTTTTTTTAGTCCTGCTAGGGAGCCAATGGCTTATTTGTACAATGTGTATAATGGACTATACGAGTTACAAAATGAACATCACCCATAATATTGAGAATAATCATTCGGGTACTAAGGATAATACATCTCATATCATAAACCACTCATCCCAAAAAAGTTAAGCTGATTTTGGAGTTCACCAAGGATCAAACTCTTGACCTTTAGGATTTAGAGCTCTAATACTATGTCATGATATCACTCATCCCAGAAGCTTACGCTGATGGAAAAAGGTAACTCTAATACTCCCTAAACCTCCATTGTGCGCATTATACAAATATTTCATTCGCTCTCCATATTTTTCCTTTTTTTTTTTGGTAAAAAAAGAATAATGTTTTAACTTTGAAGTGCTGTGAGCATTTCCCGTGGCCACTTTCGTGTTTGGGCATTATTGCACATTTGCACTTATAGAGTAGGTCCAATTAAAAAAAAAAAATTCCAGTTCAAATATTGGATTGAAGATGTATTTTTATGACAAAAAAAAGTATTTTATTTTATTTTTTTCATTTTTATTTTCCAAGTGGAATATTTTATAAAAAGTATTTTATTTTTTTCATTTTTATTTTCCAAGTGGAATATTTTTATCAGTGTATCAAAATTAAACTTTTGTTATAAATGTAACAAGTAGGATTTTTCGTGCTAATATGATATTTATATAATAGAATCGGTCTCGTTCGAAAAAAATAATAAAATTCAATCAACAAATGAAAATTTTACAAATACAAAAAATAGAGTTATATATTTAAAATAATAAAATTACAAATTCAGAATCTATAATTATTAATTGTTGACTATTTTTCATAATCTCTATGTATTTGTCCTAATACTTAAATCATTCTTACTACTTTCCCTTTTCCTACAACCCATGATCTATGCTTCGTTGTAAACTTAGAAGGGCATCACCTTAAAAGATCTTAGAAAAAAAAGAATCATTTCAATAGTTTAATTTAATTATTGTCGTTTTCCTTTTTCTCTTCACTTTTTCAACAAAGATTGACTGAATATGAACCAAAGAACCACTGCTAACTTATTAAAAGAAGGTTATGTACTCTGTATTCGACCATTTTGAAGGTAAAATTTCTTTTTTCTCGTCACTTTTTCATATCACTTTTCAATGCAAAAAAGAAGGGGAAAAGCCGTGTCATGCTTAGATGGTTAGATTCTATATTCATCAATTATCATCAGTTTTAGTTATTTACTAGTTTAGTTTTAGTTTCAGTTTGTTAAATAATATTCATCTTAGTTTAACAGTTATGTCATTTATGAATCCAAAAGCACTTTTGTCCGGAATTGACTTTAGGATTACGTCTTATAATTGTGGAATATAGATTTGTAGGATTGAGACACAAATTTGCGGGGCATCTTTCCAGTCCAGGTTAGCATTTTTATTATAATAGAGATGTATCTGCAAAAGACTTCGTTGATCAAATTAGGTCTAATAGATATAATGATTAGAATTATTGGATCGCATATCTTAAGTGTGTGTTAAACTTTTATTTAAAATGTTTTGAGAGGGATCCTAATAGAGAAAATAATTCGAATAGGCTTATATGAAATTTATCCAAAATTCTATGTGAATATATTTAAACAGTGTAATTAAATATGTTTTAAATATTATTTTTTATTAAGTTTACTAAAGACTAAAAATTAAAAAACAACTAACATTTCTCATATCTAAATTGCATCTGTTATTTATGAGCTGACATGCCTTTAGTAAAAAGGTCCAATCTAAGAATTGAACCATAATTTTGATTCTATATACTTACACATTTAAAATCGTTCATTCTTGTCATGATAATTATTGAAGTTCTTACGATTAATTTTTATATTTGCTTACCACTTATTAGCATATTAAGTAGTGTGGGTGGATTTCTAACTCAAATATAGTCCACAAATTAAATGAAAATAAATATAAAAAAAAAAGTTATTATAAGCTGAAAGAAAAGTAGGAGAGAAAGAGTGCATTCCAAACAAGAAAAAGAAAAGAAATAGAGAGGTAGAGGAGAAGAACATCGACAAAGAGAAGAAAAATGAAAAAGAAAATAGTGCTATTTTGATCATATTAAATTGGTATGTTTATTCTATTTTTTATGGAATTTGAGTATAGAGATGAATATTAAAATATAATTTGTTAGTTGTATTATTTTTTTATTATTTTTTGTCTAACTTAAAATATTTATTTTGTGTAAGATTTATGTCAATTCATCAATTTTAATGATGTATTTTGTTGATGGTTGAGTTTTTAATGTTATTAAAAAAACTGATTATATATATCCATTATTTTGATAATAAAAAATTTTATTAAACTAGATTCCATAAATTTTTGTTTTTCTTTTGAAAATTTTTTTCATA
>NC_029786.2:92292518-92312202 GCF_000816755.2 Arachis ipaensis
ATTATTATATTTGCTATTTAGATTTTAGAGTATTTTTAATATTGACTATTCAATTACACAAATTATAAAAAAATTACATTAGGTGTTTTTACTGTAAGATAGATTTTTATCTGAACTTCAGATTTTTCCAACAATTAGATATCCCTCGTCAATCCAAAGATATTTCCACAAACTTTCAAATAATTTCATTGAAACTCTGTTGTGCTAAACTAATAATTAACTTGGTGAGCGTAATTGTGCTATAACAATCACGGAAGACAGTTCACTTTCATCATCACAGCAATATTATTTCGCCCATAAAAGTCAAAAACTTGATGTGATTATTATATATAAACACTGCAATAATTAAGATACAAGTGTATAATTCGTAACAAGTGACATTTAATTTCTTTAAAAGTTATAGCAAACAAGCGATGACATCTATATATAGTTAAACATTTTTTTTCCCTTTCAAATCAACTAGTTGAGCGAAATCATATATATCCGATTGCCACCATCATTAGCTAGAACTGCTTCATGATATTATCTTTAATTAATATATTATTACAATGCAAAAAAGACGGAAAAGGAAAATTTCCTGTTAAAAAAAAAGTTTGTGTACCACCCGAATTCTCTCACATTGTGTCAACACCTAATTTATTTTGAATTTTCGAAAAACTCTCATTTCAATTCTTGTATTTTTCACTGTTGGACATAATAAGGATGTTATGTTAGCATGTTGGGTGGAATTTTTTTGTCCTACTAAACCTATTCATTTAATTAGCAGCTAGGTTGGATTGGGTGACTTTTGCAATTTCTTTCTTTCAACCCTAATCAATCCAACCCATTTAAAGTGAGTTGGTTTGGGTGGAGTTCACTAGTTTAGTATCTTAAATGTTACTATTCATCTATCCTTTTTTTTAAAAAAATGTCTTTTACTTTTTAGATTTATTAATAATTAATGCATTTAGAATTTTAGATAGAAGAATTGTTTAAATACCTTAATTTTTGAATAACCCTTAAAAAAGAGACACTTATTTGAGAAAAAAGGAAACATTTTTTATATACATTTAAAAAATTTTTTATTAAATAAAAAATGATATAATTAAATTTTTATAATTTAATTAATAAATTAATTTTAATGTACTGACAATTCAAACTATTTTATACTATCATTCAATCACACACATCTATTTAAATAACCATTCATGTATTAATTATTGATAATAGTTATTTTTATTGACATAAATTTACGTAAATTAAATATACATATAAAACTAAAACTCTTTTACACCACCAGAATAATAAAATTAAATTCATATTGTTAATTAGAGAATTATCTATCTTCTTCTTCTTCTTCTTCTGCCCACAAACCGCATATATCTCGAAATCTGGTATAACTGGCCGATACCTTCTCTAACAAACTCTCTACTCAGACTATCACCATCCTAACAAATGCGGATAATAACAAACCATGGACCCCGTCAAACTTGCAACAAAGATACGAATAACTAACCTAACCCAAATAACAAACCACTCGAACAACTCGTTATATATACTGGTGAGCTAATAATCTAAAGGTACGCAATTTATTCTAATTCCACTCTGAACTTTCTCACACTCATACTTACTTGAGCGTTGGAGTCCCTTTGCAAGTATCCAACGCCGCCTCCCCACGAGAAGACGACGTTCCACACCCTTTACTCCAAGGAAAGCCAGTTCAAGCGTCAGCAGAACGAGCTATACCTCGGAGTCCACTTTCACACGGGAACATTTAGCGCCCACCATGGGGCCCGATTTTATTCTAACCCCACAACTTTTTATTTCATATATCAGTATACTCTCTTTTGTAGGTTACGGCGCATGGCGGATGAGCACAACCACGTTCCTTCAAACACCAACCAGCCCGAGCTCCTGGCAATCAATGAGGCCCTCAGAGCCGAGAATCAAAGAATGGCTGAGCTCCTGCGCCAAAGACAACAAGACCACAACAAAGGGGGAGAACACAGAAACACGGAAAGCAAGGACAACGATGACGAACACACCTCGGAAAACTAAACACACCATCCCTAAGACCACAAAAACAGCCACCAAAAGAACCAACCCCTTCACAAAAGAAGTTATGAGCTTTGACATGCTCAAAAACTTCACCCTACCTTCAACCCTAAAACCCTACCAAGGAATAGGAGACCCAAACGTCTACGTCACCAAATTCCACGCCATGATTTCATGAACAAAGAATCCAATCTGATTCTATGCCGAACCTTCCCAACCTTCCTGGATGGAGCCGCCTTAATCTGGTTCTCCAACCTACCCGAAGGTTCCATCTCAAATTTTGATGAGCTAGCCGACCAGTTCGTCAACCACTTCGCTGCATCCAAAATATACGTCCACAATTCTGATTACTTGAGCACCATCAAACAAGGACCGAACGAAAGCCTGAAAGACTACATGACCAGATTCGCCGAAGCAACCAACGAGATACCCAATTTAAACCCCGAAGTCCACCTCCATGCCCTAAAAAGTGGTCTTCACCCAGGGAAATTCCAAGAATCTATAGTCATAGCAAAGCCAAAAACCCTGGCCGAATTCCGAGAAAAAGCAACAACTCAGATCGAAATTGAAGAATTCCGAGCACTGCGAAGGGCCGAAAAAACCGCCCTAAACAGGGAAGAGGAAAGACGAAACAGGCACTCAGCTATCAGAACAGATCAAAGATTGTTCAGACTAACACCCAAATTCGACAGCTACACCCCTTTTAATGCAAAAAGAGAGGACATTATAAAGGACATCCTGCACTCGAAGCTCATCAAACCACCAAACAGGGCCGTCACATACCAAGACCAACGACACGTTGACAAATCCAAGTATTGCGCTTTCCACCAAAAGTACGGCCACACCACAGATGACTGCATAATAGCAAAAGATATCCTCGAGAAGCTGGCCCGCCAGGGACTGTTGGACAAATATATTGGCAGCCGAGGACGAAAGTGGAACACAGAAGACCTCGGCCAGCAATCCAAAACAACTGACAATTTTCGAGACAAAGGGAAGAAGGTAGATAGTGATATCAATCCACCACACAGAATAATAAATTGCATTTCTGGTGGTTTTGCAGGTTGCGGATGTACAAGCTCGGCAAGAAAAAGGTCATACCGAGCTATGATGACGATGACAGAATCAACTCCATCCCAACCTATCAACAGGGACAAGCCAGAAATTTCCTTCATCCCAAAAGACTATAAGGCAAATGATCAAAACCTGGACGACCCAGTCGTCATCAAAGCACAGGTCGGAGAACCACTGGTAAAGAAAATCCTGATGGATCCAGGAAGCAGCGTGGACGTGCTGTTCTATTCAACATTCCAAAAAATGAAACTGAGTAACAAGAACCTCCAACCCTCATCAGGAGAACTGGTATGTTTCTCAGGTGAGTGTGTCTCCATTTGAGGATAAAACAATAGATATGCAGTACCTTGTCGTGGATTGCAAAAGCCCTTATAATATCAATCTAGGCAGACCATCCTTGAATACATTCAATGCTATTGTTTCTACTGTGAATTTGTGTGTTAAGTTCCTTTCACAGGATAACAAAGTTATTACTATCCACAGAGACCAGAAAGAGGCCAGACAGTGCTATAACGCCAGCCTGAAAAATGAACAGTCAAAGCAACCCGAACAGCAATATGTCCAAGCAGTATATAACTCGGATCAACTACCTCCCCTGGCCGATCTGGATCCCAGAACTAACTATCAAGAAAGGCCGATGCCAACAGATGACCTCACTAAAATTCAGTTAACAACCGAGGAAGGAAAATACACATACCTCGGCAACGCACTAGGAAATGATGAACAAAACCAGGTAGCCGGGATATTAAGACAAAACGTTGATCTGTTCGCATGGACCCCAGCAGATATGCCAGGGATAGATCCCAACGTCATCTGTCACAAGTTAGCCATCAACCCATCAATCTGGCCTATAGCTAAAAAAAAAAGACATCTCGGCATTGACAAAAGGGCGGCCTCCCTAGAGGAGACCCAAAAACTACTCAACACTGGTTTCATCAAGGAGCTCAGATACTCCACCTGGCTGGCCAACGTGGTATTAATGGTAAAGAAAAACAATGGTAAGTGGAGGATGTGTGTGGACTATACAAACCTCAACAAGGCCTGTCCAATGGACGCATACCCCCTCCCATGCATTGACAAACTCGTTGATAGTTCCTCTGGTTCTCAATGTCTAAGTTTTATGGATGCCTATTCCGGCTATAACCAAATCTTAATGCATCAGGCTGACCAAGATAAGACTACTTTTATTACTGATAATGGCAATTTTTGTTATAAGTTTATGCCGTTTAGACTCAAAAATGCAGGTGCTACTTACCAAAGGCTCATGGACAAAATCTTCATAAATCAAATCGGGCGGAACATCGAGGTCTATGTCGATGACATGGTGGCAAAATCAACACATACAACAAACCACGTCAACGATCTAACAGAGATATTCCAACAACTTCGAAGGTACAACATGAAGCTCAACCCAGAAAATGTGCCTTTAGAGTACAAAGCGAAAAATTCTTCGGCTTCATGCTAACTTGCCGAGGCATTGAAGCAAATTCCGAAAAATGCCAAGCAATTCTAAGCATGAGGAGCCCAACAACAGTCAAGGAAGTACAATAACTAACAGGATGACTTGCAGCATTGGCCAGGTTCCTGCCTCGTATAGCCCACCGATCACATCATTTTTTCAAAAGTCTAAGGAAACAAGAATAGTTCAATTGGACCGAAGAATGCAAAATCGCTTTCACCAAGCTCAAAGCCATACTTTCAGCACCTCCAATCCTCCAAACCCCAGAGGCTGGTAAACCACTCTATCTCTATTTATCTATAACTAACCATGCCACTAGTTCTGTTTTAGTAACAGAAACAGGAAAGCAATAACACCTGGTATACTTCGTCAGCAAATTCCTCCAGAACGCTGAGGTTCGATACCCGAAAATAGAAAAGCTGGATCTAGCTCTTGTGAAAACAGCCAGACGCTTACGACACTACTTCCAAAGCCATACCATTGTGGTCAGAACCGAACAACCCTTAAGATAAATACTGACGAAGCCTGAACTAGCAGGAAGATTAATCAAATGCGACTCCCTCCTTGTGGTACAACAGGTAACAGGTAATTTCCAGGTAAAAGACCCATTATTAGAAAAATACAACACCATCGTTAATAACCTCGTCAGTAATTTTCAAAAGTTTAATATATCCCACATACCTCAAGAACAAAATGATAGAGCAGATATTCTTTTAAAATTAGCAACAAGAAGAAGTCAAACTGCAACACCTATCTTATCTCAACTAACACTCGAAGAGCCTAATGTTATGCTAACATCAATTTCGAGTATTTCGCAGGAAGATGACTGGAGATCACCCTTCATAACTTACTTGCAAACAGGTAACATCCCCAACAACATCCAAAATCAACGAAAGTTCAAACGAAGAGCAAGTTTCTACACAATGCTCGGAATCGAATTATACAAAAGAGGATTCACAAGACCTCTCCTAAGATGCTTAAGCACGGCAGAAGCCAAGCTAGCAATAGATGAAGTCTATGAAGGAGTCTGTGGTACACACATCGGTGGCCGAAGTTTAGCTGCCAAAATCCTCCCAGCCGGTTACTACTGGCCGACGTTACAATAAGACTGCATGCATAAAGTTAAACATTGCGATCACTGCCAACGTCATGCACCAATCATTCATAACCCAGCCGAGCAGTTACATACATCCGAGATATGGTGGCCGTTCAACAAATGGGGGCTAGATATCCTCGGACCGTTTCCACCTGCTCCAGGCCAGTTTAAATTTTTAATTGTCGCCATATATCACTTTACAAAATGGATAGAGACTACACCATTGGCAAAAATCACTTCCGAAAAAATGATTTCTTTCGTATGGAAAAACATACTATGCCAGTTTGGTATTTCTCAATTCATTATTACCGATAACGGTGGACAATTTATAGATCAAAAGTTCACAAATTTCTTACAAAACTTCAAAATAGTTCAACAATTCTCTTCTGTCGAACATCCACAAACTAACGGTTTAGCCAAAGCTGCCAATAAGATCATTTTGCAGGGCCTTTAAAAGAAGCTCGACGACTCAAAAGGAGAATGGGCCGAGCTTATTCCTGAAGTACTATGGAGCTATAACACAACAGAACAATCATCAACAAGGGAAATCCCCTTCAGGCTGGTCTATGGATGCGATGCCATGATACCCACTGAGGCATCTCTACAAAACACCAGAACTACAAACATAAATGAGAGCAACAACATCGAAAATAGAAAGGCTGAGCTCGACCTCGTAGAAGAGGAACGCGACAAATCAGCATTACATCAACTAGCAACCAAGCGGGCTATAGCTCGGAAATACAATAAGAAACTCAAGCCGATGACTTTCACGGAAGGGGATCTCGTTCTCAGGAAAGTTGAAGACATACGAAAGCCACAAGGACATGGCAAGCTAAGCGCTAACTGGGAAGGCCCCTTTCGAATCCAGAAGATATCGGTAAAGGAGCATACAAAATACAAAAGCTCGACGGAACTATCCTACCAAACACCTGGAACACATCATCCCTGAAAATGTACTTTAGCTAACGTATAAGTCGGACACGGTGATGCACTCTTTTTCCTACTACCAGATTTTATCCCTAAGGAGGGTTTTGCTGGAGAGATTTTAATGAGGCACACCACCCCGAATTTTTCCAATGCATTATACTACAATCTAAATAAACAACTATCTTCCACTTGCGTGACTACTTCGAACAAACAATACTGACTCTTTGATGTACTCAAACACATCCTTCAAAAATAAAAAAAAATAAAATAAAAACAAAAAACAAAAAAGAAATCAAACGTGATCATGAAACCAAGTTATAACGTTACCAAAACCCCTTTGGGTAAAAGCCAACAGTCCAAAATAAACAAAGCCAAATGGCTACAAAGTCAAAACAGTATATATCATTTCACAACTCTACCAACATTGCCAAAGACGGAAGACTAAATCAAACAGCGCAACACTCCACCAAAACCCTAACATATCATACAAATATGAACAAAACCACGCAAGCTTATACCAAAACAAATCCTCATACGAGGAAATATTATACTAACATGTTCAAAAGTATCCAAACAAGCGTTGAAAATGCACAGAACCAAAATGCAAATTGTTCAAAAAGTACAAGAACAGACAAAGTACAAAATCAAACTAATCCATTACAATTTAAACATCAGGGTTTTCACCCTCACCCTCAACACCATCCTTGTCCTCCACCAACTCATCACCAACAACTACCTTACAAGGATCCATCTTCAACAAGTCAGCAGCAGGCGCCAGAAGCCTCGCTTGATCAACAGCCCTCTCAAACCCAACCGAAAACATCTCCAAACCGTGATCTTCCTTCTCAGTCTCAGCCTGTTTTTTCTCTACGCCAAGCACCACAAGTCTAGTTTCAAGGGACATATTCTTTTCCTTTAATTCCTTCTCAGAATTCTCACAAGTCGTCAACCTCTCATGCAACGAATTGACCAAGTCAAGAGCATCACGCAGCTTGCTTGACTTCTCCACATTCTCCTGTATCAGCTGAGTCATGGAAGCTTTATCAAACGAGTCTTGAGCATGTTTAAGCTCCTGAGTCCGACCAATACACATCAAACAAACTCCCAGTACCTGAATAACATAGAAACAATCCCAATCAAGCAAACAACACAAAAGGAAGCTAAAACACAGAAATAATCGAGAATACTGACGAATGAATTTTTGATGGTTTAGAATTCGCAAATGAATTCTCGTTGCAAGTATAGTTTCTAAACCAAACAATAATCCTTTCATACAAAAGATTGTTTGTCACTGAAACAAACCTCTAAAATTATAAAGTGAAGTATTGGACCTCGGGTCGTTCTCCCTAGGATTTGCGATAAAGTGTTCTTGTTATTGGTTATGATGTATGTTTTGGGGTTTTTAGAATAAGAAACAAGAAAAGTAAATGACAATGGAAATGTAAATGACAAATGGTCATGGCAAGGTTCGGTAGTCAAGGATCTCTATCCTTATCACTAACCACAACATGAGAATTGGCAAGGATCAATCCCATTAAATCATCCTCTAACTAGTAAAGGAAAGTCAAATGAGCTATATCAATCCAAGTCCATAAGTCCTAACTCTCCACTAATTGAATTGGTGATAACTAGAGTCAATGGCTCCCAATCATCAATCACTTGGACATTAGTAACTCAAGAGTTCCTAAGTTACCTTCCCAAGCCAAGAGCACTAAAATCTACTCTAACATCCTTCCAAGCATTTCATCAAACACTTGGAAGGCATAAAAGGAAAGCATAGTAAAATTGCAAGGAAAGTAAATCTACACTACTCAATTGCAAGGAACTAACAACAACAATCAAAAGAAACACAATTATTATAAATTACCTCAAATTGAATTGAAAGAGAAGAGAATGAACAAGAGTAGATCTATAACAAAATATAGAAACAACATAAAGGAAATTATAACAAAAGAATAGAGGAATGATGAATGTAACAACAAAGAATTGAGAGATAGAAGAAGATGAAAGCATGAATTAAAACCTAGATCTAAGATTATTGAACTAAACCTAATCCTAATCCTAGAGAGAAGTGAGAGCTTCTCTGTCTAAAACTAACTTTCCCTCCCAAAACTTAAACTAAAACTAAACTAAACTCTAAGTGTCTAAGTATGTTGATTCCTCTTCATTCCTTGGGTTAAATAGCATCAGAAGTGAGTTGGAATTGGGCCTCGAAAGCCCAGAAATCGCCCCCAGCGGATTCACTTTAAGTGGGTCATGTGCGGACATCGACGCGTACGCGTACAGTGCGCGTGTGCGTCGCTTGACAATTTTCCACCCACGCGTACGTGTCATGTGCGCATACGCGTCGCCTTGCGACCTCGTCATTTCACGCGTGCGCGTCTGCTGCGCGTGCGCGTGGAGTGAATTTCTCCTAATCCTTGATTTTCCATGATTTCTCTACTTTGCATGCTTTTCTCTCCATTCGTTTGATCCATTCCTAGCCTTTTCAACCTGAAATCACTAACACACACATCAAGGCATCTAGTGGAATCAAAGGTGAATTCAAATTAATCAATTAGAGGCCTAGAAAGCATGTTTTCACACTTAAGCACAAGTTAGGAGACAATCATGAAACCATGCTATTTCATTGAATAAATGTGGGTAAAAGGTCATAAAATCCCCTAAATCAAGCACAAGATAAATCCTAAATATGGGGTTTATCAACCTCCCCACACTTAAACCAAGCATGCCCTCATGCTTAAGCCAAGAGAGAGCAAAGGGTATCAACATTTATTCAATGTAAACTAACTAGATGCAATCTACCTATATGCAACTATATAAATAAATGCAATTACTTGGTCAAAATAAATCAATTCCCAAGAAGCATATATGCACAAGGGCTAAGGACTAGCAAGTCTAACCCACAATTGGATCGAGCTATTAAATATTTTGCAAACTTGCATGAAAAGTGATGATCATAGGTGGAGACATGTAATTGAGCAATCGAACCCTCACCGGATGTGTTTGCACTCTATTCGCTCAAGTGTTTAGGGTTGATTCACTCAATTCTCCCCTAATCATGCTTTCCAAGATTTGTTTTTCTTCTAACAATCAACATTTATTTCATGCATATATACAATTATCATGAGGTCTTTTTATAGGTTGTAATGGGGCTAGGGTCAAGGTAGGATGCATATTTGATTAAGTGGGCTAGAAAATTGAATCTTTGATAAGCTTAAACTTCCCACCTAACCTATGACAACCTATACAATTAAGTTCTAACCTAACTACCCATTCTTTACTTTTTAACATACTCATGCATTTTTCTTTTCATTTCACAACACTTATGCATTGATTCTTATTGAACTTTACTTTGGGACATTTTGTCCCCTTTTTATTGTTTCTCTTTTTCTTTTTCTTTTCTTTCTATTTTTTTTCTTTTTTTCTTTTGATATCTACATATATATATATATATATATATATATATATATATATATATATATATATATATATATATATATTTCTTTTTGTTTTCTCATCATCATTTTTTTTCTTTTTGCAATAAAGTATATACAAAAGTATCAATGCATATGGTTTTACATTTAATTAACACATGAGCATGTACCCAATTCCCAATATAGAAATACAAAACAAAAACACCCTTTTCCCAACCAATGTCCTAAGTTTCCCACACTTGAATGATACACACACTCACTAGCCTAAGCTAATCAAAGATTCCAATAAAGGACATTTATTGTTTTTCGCTTTAAGGCTTGTAATGTGCTAAATTAAGAACAAAGCGGGTTAATTGTAGGCTCAAATTGGCTAACAATGGAAGATAAAAGGTAAGGCTATTTGGGTAAGTGAGCTAAATGAAATGATGGCCTCAATCATATAAGTGCATGAATACACAAAATAATGGACATAAAGAATTAAACAAATCAAAGATTACAATCATAGAAAGAGAATAATGCACACAAGAAGGAAAATAAGTGGTTATAAGATGTAACCATACCATTAGGCTCAAATCTCACAAGCTTGTGTTCTTAGCCCAAAAACATGATCCACAATATATATAATTCAAGCAAGTTCTATGAAAAGTTTTCACTCAAATCAATTGAGGTGCCTCATAGAAAAATTTCTTGCGAACTCTTATTATTTTGACTAAGCTTATTATGTATATTCATGCAAAAATTAAGGAAATGTAACAAAAATCCTAAAAGACCTAAAATAAAATGCGAGAGTATTGAGATTAGAAATTTGTCACCCAAAATCGTCGATTGGTCGGACGACCTCTCCACACTTAAAAGTTTGCACCGTCCTCGGTGCACTCAAAGATGAGCAAGGAGTTACGGCGACTCTCCGAAATTGCTGCCTTCAGCTGGTAGGTCAACTGGTTGCTGCGTATTCTTTGTCCCGCTTCCATTTTTGCTTATGGTGCATCGATCATGAAAAATAGAAAATAACACCATAAGATAAGAAAACATAAAAGCACGGAAGCATACATTGTTGGAATGAGGTAAATCACCAGAATTGAGTGAGTGAATTAGTGTGACATTAACGAAAGATAGGTGTGTGAATTCTAAGATGCATGCGGTCTTGAACACACACTTGCATAAAAATGATGTCACAAAGAAGAATGCACTTCACTCATCCTAATGTGCTTGAAATGCTCTAAGTAAGCTCGTAAGGTAAAACAAGCATTAAATAAGCATGAGAGCATTCAAGCTAACACATATGGATGTATATGATCAAGAAGCACAATGCATGAAGATAAATGCACAACATCCATCAAGAAATTTCCTAATCAAGGAATAAGATTCAAATCACATGGTGGCCAAATCATGCAATTCAAGAAGAGTTACAAGCTTGAGGGCAATTCTCATCACTTGGTGTTCATAAAAAGTAAGCATGAAAAACTCAAAACCAAGTAGCAAAATAAGACCTCAATCAAGGAATCCAACAATGAACATCTAAAAACATTCATGCTAAAATAGCATTTAGGCAATAGGAAGCAGCAATGTACAGTAAACAAAATCAATAATCTAACACTTATGATGAAAAAGAGAAAATGAAATGAAAACTAAACTAAAACTAAATAACCAACTAACTAACTAACTAATTAACTAACTAAAATAAATGGTTATCAATGGTGTTAGGAAGTGTTGGATGAGTGGCAGGAGAAGGGAAGAAGAAAGGAGAAGGAAGGAAATGGAAAGATGAGAAGAAAAGAAATGTAGTGAAGGAAGGGCATCCACGCATACACGCACATGGCGCGTGCGCGCAGATGGTGGTGCAATGGACGCGACGCGTATGCGCAGGTCACGCATACGCATGCATGGAAAACCAGAGAAGGAACGCGTCCGTGCGGGTCGATTTGTGCTTCAGGCATAACGTTGGCGCAGTGTGGGCGAAACTCTCTGAAAAATGGCTGGGAGGTGGGATTACGCGTACGCGCACATGGCGCGTGTGCGTGGATTGGCGAAAATGCTTGGTGCACGCGTGCACGTGAGGTGCGCGTACGCATGGATGGTGCTCTGTTTTTCAAAAATTTTCTATGTTTTTGCACCAATCCAAGCATTCTAAACCTCCAAACAGCTACCAAAATACCATAAAACCTTAGTTAACATGTTAAACTATCAACTAAACTCAACAAATCAATTAAAACTTGAATTTAAACTAATTCTACCAATATTTACAAAAGAGAAAATGAAAAGATTTTACTATGGTGGGGTGTCTCCCACCTAGCACTTTTGTTTATTGTCCTTAAGTTGGACTTATGGGGAGCTCTTCTCAAGGTGGCTTGTGCTTAAAGCTATCTTTGAACATCCACTAATGCTTGGTCCTCCATTGTGCCCCAAGATTCCTTATTTGTTGCACCAAGTGTTGATGGAGTTCTTCACAAGCTTGCGGCTCCCAAAATTGATTCTTCTTGTGCGATCCGGGATCCCACACTTTATTTTCACACCCGTCTTGAAGTTGATCATTATTAGTCCATCTAGGTGGCATGACTTTAGAATTCTCATGTAAGCGACCAAACATCCTCCTAGACCCAAGCGATCTAGCTCTATACCAACCCTCACAATGCCAGCCATTAACCATCTCCCTCTTGCTCTTAAAGCCACATATATTTCTAAGTTGACCATCCATCTTAAGCAAACCATATTCAAGTGGGATAATGAAGCTTAGAGATAGGAGGTTTACCCACTTGAATGAGAGAATGGATGGTGATGGCTTGGGGAGAGGTGCCTCCAATATCCTTACAAGCTCTACTCCCTTGTGGTCTTCTTTATCAATCTCCACCTCTTTACAAACTACTTCACTTTCAATCCTTTGTTCGTCAATTTCATCTAACTCTTCTCCATCACTCAAATCATAAATGGGAGGAAGAGAAAAATCTACCTCCACATTGCTTTCTATTTCATTGGGAGAAGGTTCTTCATTTGCAAAGGATTCACCACCGAGTAGGTTTGATGCATGATCTTCGTCACCAAGGGAACTCAATTCTTGCTTCATTCCCTCCAATTCTTCATTCAAAAATTATTTTGGAGGTTGTGCACTCTCCTCCTCAATATCAAATTCGGTCTTCTTGGAGAGGTCTTCTTCAACTTTAGGTTTCCAAGGAGGTTTCGCGTCTCCTAGGTCTTCAACCACTTCTTCAATTTCTTCAATGATCATAGGCTCCTCCAATTGCTCTAACATAAAATAACATCCCTCATTTTCCACCGGAGTTTCCAATCTCTCCTTCATGCTATGCTTTTCAATTAATTCTCCACATGTTATCATGGGAGTGCTTTGAGTGCTCAAGCATTGGGAGGCTAATCGGCATACGACCTCGGTCAAGGTGGCCACAAATTATAGTGTCTCCCTTTGCATTTCTCCTTGCCCTTGAAGTATAAGGCCAAAGATTTCATCCATTGGGAATTGGAGTGGATAAGAGGGTTCATTGTCTTGGAGAAGGGGTTCATAATAGGAAGGTGGTTCTTCTTGGTAAGGGTATGGTGGTGTATATTGAGGTGGTTCTTGGGAGTATTGATATTAGCATGGTGGTTCCATGTATGGCTCATATGGTTCAAAAGGTGGTTGGTATGGTGGATATGGGTCAAGGTCATATGGAGGTGTTTGGTGGAAAGAGGCTTGTGAGTATGGTTGAGGTTCATGTTGAGGATATGATTCGTAGGCATATGGTGGTGGTTCTCGAAAGTCACAAAGAGATTCACCATAGCCATTTGATTGGTGTGTATCATAGAATGGCTCTTGTTCATAGTCTATTGGTGGAGGTTGTTGCCATGAAAATTGATCATATGCATATGGCTCCTCCCACCATTGATTGTCCCATCCTTGATACACATCTTCATTGTAGCTCCCATTTCCTACAACATAGTTAGAACCAAACTCATAGCCAAAGTGAGAATTCATGATAGCAAGAGAAAATGAAAGCAAAATCAAATAAGAAGTAAGAAAATTAAATCCTAAAACTAGCAAGAACTAATGAAGAAGCAAAAGGCAAACCTATTCACAATATTCACATATATACAATAACCAATAACACAACACCATTGCAATTCCCCAGCAACGGCGCCATTTTGATGATTTGATTTTTGACGATTTAGAATTCACAATTGAAGTCTCGTTGCAAGTATAGTTTCTAAACCAAACAATAATCCTTTCATACAAAAGATTGTTTGTCACTAAAACAAACCCTAAAATTATAAACCGTAGTATTGGAACCTCGGGTCGTTCTCTCTAGGAATTGCAATAAAGTGTCTTGTTATTGGTTATGAGGTGTGTTTTGGGGTTTTGAGATAAGAGACATGAAATGTAAATTGCAAAGGAAGTAAACTAATGGCTAAAAAGGTCTTAGCAAAGTTTGGTGGTCAAGGATCTCTATTCTTATCACTAACCACAACATGAGAATTGGCAAGGAAGTAAATGACAATGGAAATGTAAATGACAAACGGTCTTGGCAAGGTTCGGTGGTCAAGGATCTCTATCCTTATCACTAACCACAACATGAGAATTGGCAAGGATCAATCCCATTAAATCATCCTCTAACTAGTAAAGAAAAGTCAAATGAGCTATATCAATCCAAGTCCATAAGTCCTAACTCTCCACTAATTGAATTAGTGAGAACTATAGTCAATGGCTCCCAATCATCAATCACTTGGACATTAGTAACTCAAGAGTTCCTAAGTTACCTTCCCAAGCCAAGAGCACTAAAATCTACTCTAACATCCTTCCAAGCATTTCATCAAACACTTGGAAGGCATAAAAGGAAAGCATAGTAAAATTGCAAGGAAAGTAAATCTACACTACTCAATTGCAAGGAACTAACAACAACAATCAAAAGAAACACCATTATTATAAATTACCTCAAATTGAATTGAAAGAGAAGAAAAGGAACAAGAGTAAATCTACAACAAAATATAGAAACAACATAAAGGAAATTACAACAAAAGAATAGAGGAATGATGAATGTAACAACAAAGAATTGAGAGATAGAAAAAGACGAAAGCATGAATTAAAACCTAGATCTAAGATTATTGAACTAAACCTAATCCTAATCCTAATCCTAGAGAGAAGTGAGAGCTTCTCTCTCTAAAACTAACTTTCCCTCCCAAAACTTAAATTAAAACTAAACTAAACTCTAAGTGTCTAAGTATGTTGATTCCTCTTCATTCCTTGGGTTAAATAGCATCAGAAGTGAGTTGGAATTGGGCCTGAGAAGCCCAGAAATCGCCCCCAGCGGATTCACTTTAAGTGGGTCATGTGCGGACATCGACACGTACGCGTATAGTGCGCGTGTGCGTCACTTGACAATTTTCCACCCACACGTACGCGTCATGTGCGCGTACGCGTCACCTTTCGACCTCGTCATTTCACGCGTGCGCGTGCGCATTGAGTGAATTTCTACCAATCCTTGATTTTCCATTATTTCTCCACTTTGCATGCTTTTCTCTCCATTTCTTTGATCCATTCCTAGCCTTTTCAACCTGAAATTACGAACACACACATCAAGGCATCTAGTGGAATCAAAGGTGAATTCAAATTAATCAATTAGAGGCCTAGAAAGCATGTTTTCACACTTAAGCACAAGTTAGGAGACAATCATGAAACCATGCTATTTCATTGAATAAATGTAGGTAAAAAAGGTCATAAAATTCCCTAAATCAAGCACAAGATAAACCCTAAATATGGAGTTTATCAAATACCTGCAAGTACTGAGCAACGCCAACATCACCAACATCATGGATAAGCTTCACATCAGAAGGACTTTGAGCATGCTCATCAGCAACAACAGGGTAAGGAAAGTGTTCACCCCAGACAGATGTCAAGTCTTCACTTCCCCTATAACCATGTAAAGCCCTTTGATTTTCAGTAAATATTTTAATCTGTTCTAAATCAATACCTTTTCCACCGAGCTTATCCTCGGCCCCATCAGTGTCTTTCTCTTTCCTCTCCACTTTCTTCCTTTTATAGCTAACCTTCTTAACCAGGGAGCCCTGATTCACTTCGGCACCCACCTCAGCAGCAACCTGACTGCTCGAGCCTTATCTCTCAACATTCTTTGACCGGAAGAAAGCCCGCAAACTACTAGATGTCATCTTGGGAGCTTTCTCGTCAGAAAACAAACAACAACACAAGTATACAAAAACACAAAAGAAACCAGATTATTTACCTATATATTCAGACAAAGCATCTCTATCAAATTCAAGTTCAAGGATATCCACAATAGAAAGCAGAGAAGACGATGATATATGATTTACCAAGAACTCAATAATCATTTCATTCCTATACTCCATCCTATCCATACCTAGAATTTGCCTAGGCCGCAGAACCCAGAACAAGGGAAACTTTTCCAGCAAACAATGATCAACATACCATGGAAAATCACTTTCAACTACGCCAACTTTCAGGGACATGGACTTGAATCCTTTAAACGATGATCGATATAAGCTAAAAATAGCACGCCCAGGGGCGCTGGCAAGGTTCAACCAACACCCCCTTTTCACGCCCTTACATTGAAACAGCGCAAAATACACCTCTAAGGATGGCTCAATTTCTAAAACACTCATTCAAATTTCGAACGCTCTAACAAACGCCCAAGAGTTAGGATGCAATTGTGACGGAGCACACTTTAGTTGCATTAAAATGCCACACTCAAACTCAGAGAAAGGAAACCTAACCCCCAACTCTACAAATACAGCACTGTACATATAAAAATATTCGAACCCCTCACCACGATGAAAAATGCGGTCAGCAGCATTGCATGTCAGAAACCTAAGGCTTATGCCACTACCCTCTCTAACCCAAGAAGATGGCGAACCCAACTGCGACATGCTACGTTCATCATCAAACACGGACGCCCAACTTTTTACCGACTCAGAAATCCACCCATAGGGATTTACGGGATCCCAAACAAAAATCTCTTCGACGATTTTGTCAGCATCATCCACCACCCCTTTCTTCTTCTTACCCTTAACCCTTTTTCTCAACTACCACACCTTTTTCCTTATCCATCAGCAGAATACCAAACAGCAATAGAAGAGAAGAAAATACGAAGAAAATCATAAAGAACTAACCTTTTTTGTTCATCTTCAGAAAACGCAAGGAAAAAGTAAAAAACACAGTAGTAAACCAAAGGTCCAAGTAAATCCACTAGCCCACTAACCAGATCTTCAGGTAAGAAAACCACAACTCCAAAATATACCACAACCATTGATTCTGCATACCAGTCCACAAATCAACGCTCCTGATTCAAGACTGTCCCTATTCTCAATAAAGCATTAAAACGCCTAACACATTATCCGAAAATTTCTCTTTCATCAAAATTCCCAATTAAATTACTGCCAAAAACACAACCTTGACACATTTTTTCAAAATACCCAAGGAAAAACAACTCGACCTTGGGGGATGCCTCTATACCCATCTTCGAGCTATACATTAAAGCTCGACCTGTTACACCTCGGTTTTGAAAAACAGGTCAAGTTTGGGGGTTATGTTCCGTTACTCAACCATTCGTCCACAAACTGCATATATCTCGGAATCTGGTATAACTGGCAGATACCTTCTCTAACAAACTCTCTACTCAGACTACCACCATCCCAACAAATGCGGATAATAATAACAAACCATGGACCCGTCAAATTTGCAACAAAGATACGAATAACTAACCTAACCCAAATAACAAACCACTCGAAGACGACGTTCCACACCCTTTACTCCAAAAAAAGCCAGTTCAAGCGTCAGCAAAACGAGCTATACTTCGGAGTCCACTTTCACACGGGAACAACAACAACAACAACAATAATAATAATTTCATGAAACTAGCCATAAATCCCAAAGATTTAAAAAAGAAGTCCTAATAGCTTTTCGAAAATCATACTGAAGTTTCAAAAGAAACAACAACAAAAAAATTGCACAAGCCAATTGAAATTAGTGTCATCATATTAAAAGTATTGTTAATATAAATATTCTTTTTCCTTAAGAATAGATTATTTTAGCGTGTTATTGCATTGGTTAAAAAATAATTTCAATAAAAATAATGGCTAATATTAGCTAAAAAAATTACTTTAGTTAAACTCAAAATTAAATAAATTCAAATGAGTTTAATTAATTAGTTAGAGAGTCTAATTTTTTTCAATTAATATCAATTAATTTTTTAGAATTATATATTTTTACATGCACTGCCAACTTTTGCACCCAGTTCTGGATCCATAGAGATAGTATAATTTTTTTCTGGAAGACCCTAAACTTGCACCAAAACAGGCACATACATGAATGATGGCGTATGACTCTAAGGTAGCATATATGCTACAGTCTCCATGGTTGCAATGCAGCATATTCCGTTTGATTAATGTATCACTCAATTGCTTAATGTGCAGTGAATTTTTATTACTGTAATTGGAGGTACATTTGGCAGTAACATGCTATTTCCAAACAGTAATGAGATAATTAATTTTTTTCAGTAAACATCAATTATTATTTTTTAATTATTTTATTAATTTTAATCTATATCTTAAATCATAAATTCTTAATTCCTAAATCTTAAATTATAAAATAAATTCTAAAATTGACTAATATTAGTTTGATTCTCTGCACTTTCTCATTTCTAAATGACTTTATTTGCAATATAATTGTGTCAAAGGAGTTATATATCAAACTCTCAAAACAAAGGTTTTCAAGAAAAAAAAAAGTTAACAAAATTTTTTTAATATAAATCAATTTAAATTGATTGGGTGATTAGTTCATTAATCCACTTAAAATAAATATTAAAAATTTAAGTTTCGTCTTGTATATATAATAATCCATTGAGTAATGAAAAATATTCTCCAAATGGGAAGACTACAAAATATCCCATAAAGAGCATAATGACACCCCCATAGTGGACAATTACTGACTCCATGAAAAACAATCTTTGAAAGACATGGAAAGTTGCATTCCCTAAAATTTTGTAACGAGAGAGATTCGGCTTTCAATCTTATGGAGATATTGAAACTTTGGAAATAATGAAAAATGAGATAGATCTTACGTTATTTTGTAAGTTCATGTAATATAGAGCAAGTAAGTTCTACTTGTTGAGAAATGAGAAGACAATTAAGAATTAACTTCCAGCTCTTATGGTACGGTGGTTAGTTTGTTATGTTAAATAATAACGTAACAGGTTAAAATATTTACATAACATGTTATTTCCGTCGTTATTGAAATAAATTAATAGGAAATGATTTTATGTTAATTACTAATTTTTTTATATGAATTGAACTGAGAATTCAGTTTTTTAATTAATATTAACTAATTTTTTAAAATTATTTTTTTTACTCTAAATTCTAATTTTAAATTTTAATTTCTAAACTCTAAATTTAAATTCTTGAGTAATTATTTAAATTAATCTCTGAAATTTTTAATATAAGACATTTTAGTCTCTTAAATTTTAAAATACACAAAATAATTTCTAAAGTTTACCTCAGATAAATAATACAATTCTCCTCAAATTTTAACCATTTAATCGAAATGACTGTTTTAAAATTTTTAAAATATTTGAATGACTATTTTGAGATTTTTTAAATTCTTTGAAAATCGTTTTGTACTTTACTTTTTGGATCAAATTAGAA
>NC_029786.2:92312247-92312530 GCF_000816755.2 Arachis ipaensis
CCTGTTCTAAAATAGACAATTTTTTTTAAATATTGGCTGCCAGTTGGTGTAATGCGTAATTATGATGCAATTGTGTATTTTACTTTGGTATTGGATGCTAACAATAATCACTCCCCGCAATTTGTAGACAACAGCAAGAATACAAAGAGATAACAAAAAAAAAAAAAAATAGAGAAGGCGACTAGAAGTATAGTGAGGACAATTTGATGCATGGTGGGGGTGAGCGATTTGTCAAGCAGATAAAAAAAAATTGAGCTTTAGCGGCTATAAATCTCAAATTTTG
>NC_029786.2:92313056-92315564 GCF_000816755.2 Arachis ipaensis
GATTTATTTACTCTATATTTAAGTAAGATATCACTTTTTATTATGTATATTTTGATGATTTAATGTGTTATAAAAAATAAAAAAATTTATGTATATAGTATATATTCATATCAAAGAATTTTAAAACTCCTCAGCTCCGATAATGAGTGGAAAGAGATCTAGGTAGGAATCTACATTGACACACAAAATGACATTATAACCTCCGATCGTTTTTAGCGAGGGGATTACCAATATTTTTTACTTAAACAATTTAATATCATGTAGGTCGATCTCGGACGAGATCTTCTGTGCTGATCGGAGATGACGTGTCCAGCTGGTAGGTGGCGGTCAGAGCTGTCGCGTCCGACTTGCTAGACTGGCTGCACTGCTGATCTTTTGTCACCGGAGAGTGGGGGTACCTGCAAGGGACTCCAATGCTTAAGTTAGCAAGGGTATTAAGCATGTTTTTAGTAGAATCAGAGTCTGAGTTATACCTGGGTGCTCCAGTGTATTTATAGAGGTGTGGAGAGACCTTCTTTAGATAAGATAAGTTAGTTATCTTATCTTATCTTATCTTTGAGTGAGGTCATCTTATCTTCAAGGGAACCGCCCTTATCTCTATAGGCTTAGTCTGCCTTTGGATTTGGGTCGTGTTCCTCTATTTGGGCCCTTTTTGGGTTTTCCTGATGATTTGGCCGAGCTCTTTGAGAAGAGGTCGGATTGTCCTGACCTGAAGAGGTCGGTCGTCTTGTTAGTAGAACATCCCGGGTCGGACAGCTCGACCTAGGGTATGAACAGTGCCCCTGCTCGAGCTCAGTTTTTCTTTTTGGACGTCGAGTCTTAGTCTTAGGACTTCGATCCTTCTCTGGTGAAGCCAAATTCGAGCATTTTGTCGACTTCTTCTTTGTAGAGACTCCTTCTTTTTTGAATGCGGAACGTTTTTCCCTTTCGTTTCTTCTAAAAGCGCGCGCTTTTGCATTAGCGTTCTAGCCTTGGGAATGTGCAAGGGTTTAATACCCTCATTAATTGGTTTTTAATGCCCTGTTTCTCTAGCCTCTTTATTTTGAGTTTTATACTCACGAAAACGGTTTCTCTTCTCTGTTTCTTTACCGTAACTTCCCTTTTCTTTCTCACTTTCTGTTTTTGCCTGAAGTTTGCAGTTTTTTCATTTCTCCCTACGACATTTCTTGGTGTTTGTTAGGGCTTTCCTTTGCTGAGGAAGGGTGATTCCGGATTCCATCTTCCATCTTCAACTTCTTTGAAGCTTTCTGCTTTCTTCAGGTTGGTTTTATTTTCTGCTTATTTTCTTTTTTCGTCGCTTTGTCTTTGGTTCTTTGGTGAAGCTTTGATTTTTCATTTGCATGCTGGAAAGTTTGAATCTTTTTGCGTCGTGATGCTCAATTGTTGTCGTGATGCATGTTTCTGGCATTTCTCCCGGTGCTTGAGGGTTTTTGGGTTTTGTATGTTTTGTTGCCTTTTTATTTGATGTTGTAGCTTTCTGATTGAACTGCTATTTTGTTGCTCCTTTGATGACTTTGTTTTGACTTTATCCGTTTCTTCTCGGGATGTTGCTTGGTGCACGAAATTGTGATGTCCAGGCTCGAACAATCCCTGGCAATGTGAGCAACTTGGTACGCGTAATCGTGATTACACTTTAATGATGTAAAATTCATGGCTCTTTCTTTCCCTGGCACTGGCGCCAAGAGCATGGTGCCAATACCATGGTTCACAACTTCGATACAACTAACCAGCAAGTGCACTGGGTCGTCCAAGTAATACCTTACGTGAGTAAGGGTCGAATCCCACGGAGATTGTTAGTATGAAGCAAGCTATGGTCACCTTGCAAATCTCAGTTAGGCAGATATAAATTGATAATGGTGTTTTCGAATGATAATTAATAGAATAGGGATAGAAATACTTATGTAATTCATTGGTAAGAATTTCAGATAAGCGAATGGAGATGCTTTTGTTCCTCTGAACCTCTGCTTTTCTGCTATCTTCATCCAATCAGTCTTACTCCTTTCCATGGCTGGCTTTATGCAAGGGCATCACCGTTGTCAGTGGCTACATCCCCTCCTCTCAGTGAAAAATATGCTCACATGCTCTGTCACAGCACGGCTAATCATCTGTCGGTTCTCGATCATGCTAGAATAGGATTCACCCTCCTTTTGCGTCTGTCACTAACGCCCAACAATCGCGAGTTTGAAGCTCGTCACAGTCATTCAATCATTGAATCCTACTCGGAATATCACAGACAAGGTTTAGACTTTCCGGATCCTCTTGAATGCCGCCATCATTCTAGCGTACGCCACGAAGATTCTGGTTAGGAGATCTAAGAGATATTCATCCTAGCTTATTTCATGTAGAACGGAAGTGTTTGTCAGGCACGTGTTCATAGGGGAGAATGGTGATGAGCGTCACACATAATCATCACCTTCATCACGTTCTTGGGTGCGAATGGATATCTTAGAAGCGAAATAAGATGAATTGAATAAAAAACAGAAGTACTTTGCATTAATCTTTGAGGAA
>NC_029786.2:92315673-92341278 GCF_000816755.2 Arachis ipaensis
ATAAGTGAAAGGTCCAGGCATGGCCGAGATGGCCAGCCCCCTAAACGTGATCAATAGATCAAAAGATAATCCAAAGATGTCTAATACAATAGTAAGAGGTCCTATTTATAATAAACTAGCTACTAGGGTTTACAGAAGTAAGTAATTGATGCATAAATCCACTTCCGGGGCCCACTTGGTGTGTGCTTCGGCTGGGCTTGAGTGTTGCTCGTGTAGAGGTCCTTCCTGGAGTTGAACGCCAGCTTTTGTGCCAGTTTGGGCGTTCAACTCTGGTTTTGGCTCCTTTTCTGGCGCTGGACGCCAGATTTGGGCAGAGAGCTGGCGTTGAACGCCAGTTTGCGTCGTCTATTCTTAGCCAAAGTATAGACTATTATATATTGCTGGAAAGCCCTGGATGTCTACTTTCCAACGCAATTAAAAGCACGCCGTTTTGAGTTCTGTAGCTCCTGAAAATCCATTGTTAGTGCAGGGAGGTCAGAATCCAACAGCATCAGCAGTCCTTCTTCAACCTCTGAATCTGATTTTTGCTCAAGTCCCTCAATTTCAGCCAGAAAATACCTGAAATCACAGAAAAACACACAAACTCATAGTAAAGTCCAGAAATGTGAATTTAACATAAAAACTAAGGAAAACATCCTTAAAAGTAGCTAAATCCTACTAAAAACATACTAAAAACTATGCCAAAAAGCGTATAAATTATCCGCTCATCACAACACCAAACTTAAATTGTTGCTTGTCCCCAAGCAACTAAAAATCAAATAGGATAAAAAGAAGAGAATATACTATAAATTCCAAACTATCAATGAAACACAATAATTGTGTGGAAGAAAATGTATCCCCTGAGGTATCTCAGGGATCTCTTGATTTACCGTCAAATGTTCTACCACTGAGCTATAGACCCTTGATGGAAGCTTTTGTCTTCCCTTTCCTCTTTCTAGAGGTTTCTCTGGCCTTAGGTGCCATCAATGGTTATGAAAAAAAAACAAAGAAGCTATGCTTTTACCACACCAAACTTAGAATGTTGCTCGCCCTCGAGCAAAAGAAGAAAGAATAGAAGAAGAAGTAATGGAGGAGATGGATGGATGTGTGTATTCGGCCATATGGGTGGGATTGGGTGGGAGGGAGATGTTGAATTTTGAAGGTAGTGGGTGTATGGATGTGAGTGGTAAATGGAAAACAGAAGGGATGATCATGAATGGAAAGAGAGATGGTGAGGTGGGTGGGGATCCTGTGGGATTCATAGATCCTGAGATGATCCTGTGGTGTCCACAGATCTTGAGGTGATCCTGTGGTGTCCACAGATCCGGAGGTGTCAAGGATTTACATCCCTGCACCCATTAGGCATGTAAAATGCCCTTGCACACAACTCTGGGCGTTCAGCGCCAGGTTGGTGCCCATTTTGGGTGTCCAACGCCCATTTGCTGCCATTTCTGGCGTTGAACGCCAGAACCATGCTTGTTCTGGGCGTTCAGCGCCAGGATGCTACCCATTTTGGGCGTTCAGCGCCAGAACCATGCTCTATTCTGGCGTTTGAACGCCAGGCAGATGCTCCTCCAGGGTGTGATTTTTCTTCTGCTGTTTTTGATTCCATTTCTGATTTTTTTGTTTATTTTGTGACTCCACATGATCATGAACCTATAAAGACGTATAACTAAGAAAAATATAGTTAGATAAATAAAAATTGGGTTGCCTCCCAACAAGCGCTTCTTTAATGTCAATAGCTTGATAGTGGGCTCTCATGGAGCCTCACAAATGTGCAGAGCTTTGTTGAGACTCTCCAACACCAAACTTAGAGTTTGGATATGGGATTTCAACACCAAACTTAGAGTTTGGTTGTGGCCTCCCAACACCAAACTTAGAGTTTGACTGTGGGGGCTCTGGTTGACTTTGCTTTGAGAGAAGCTTTTTCTGCTTCCTCTCCATGGTTGCAGAGGGAATTAGGTGCAGTAAAGTCACCAAGCATCTTCCTTACATTATTATTATTTTCGGCTTCCATCTCCTCTTCCTGTTCGAAAATTTTTGAAAGGTTATCTCCGGATTGTTGTATTTTAGCTTCTCTTAGTTTTCTTTTTAGAGTCCTTTCAGGTTCTGGATCTGCTTCCACAAGAATGTTCTTATCCTTGCTCCTGCTCATATGACAAAGAAGTGGGCACAGAAAAATAATAATAATAATAGAGATCCTTTATACCACAGTATAGGGATCCCTGTGTGAGTGGAAGAAGAGGGGGAGACAAAGAATGTAATATAATGGAAGAAACACAACTATGAGGATGGCAGAGATGTGAGATGAGATGTTAGGATATGAATGAATAAATAGAATAAGATGGGAGAGAGAGAATTTTCTAAAAATATTTTTGAAAAAGAGTTAGTGATTTTCGAAAATGGTTTTTGAAAAATGTTAGTATTTTTCGAAAATTTTTAAAATCGAAAATAAAAATAATTAGTTAATTAAAAAGAAATTTTTGAAAAAGAGGGGAGATATTTTCGAAAATTAGAGAGAGAGAGAGTTAGTTAGATAGTTTTGAAAAAGTTAAGAAACAAACAAAAAGTTAGTTAGTTAGTTGAAACAAATTTTGAAAAGATAAGAAGTTAGGAGGTTAGAAAAGATATTTTGAAATCAAATTTTTGAAAAAGATAAGATAAGAAGATATTTTTGAAAAGATATGATTGAAATTAGTTTTTGAAAAAGATTTGATTTTTAAAATCACAATTAATGACTTGATTCACAAGAAATCACAAGATATGATTCTAGAACTTAAAGTTTGAAACTTTCTTAGCAAGTAAGTAACAAACTTAAAATTTTTGAATCAAAACATTAATTGGTGATGTTATTTTCGAAAATTTGATGTAAAAATAAGAAAAAGATTTTTGAAAAATATTTTTATAATTTTCGAAAATAACTAAGAAAAATGAAAAAGATTTGAGTTTTGAAAAAGATGGGATTTTTAAATTTGAAGGTGAGAAAATTTTGAAAGATTTTTGAAAAATTTTTGAAAAGAAAACAAAAAGAAAATTACCTAATCTGAGCAACAAGATGAACCGTCAGTTGTCCAAACTCGAACAATCCCCGGCAACGGCGCCAAAAACTTGGTGTACGAAATTGTGATGTCCAGGCTCGAACAATCCCTGGCAATGTGAGCAACTTGGTACGCGTAATCGTGATTACACTTTAATGATGTAAAATTCATGGCTCTTTCTTTCCCCGGCACTGGCGCCAAGAGCATGGTGCCAATACCATGGTTCACAACTTCGATACAACTAACCAGCAAGTGCACTGGGTCGTCCAAGTAATACCTTACGTGAGTAAGGGTCGAATCCCACGGAGATTGTTGGTATGAAGCAAGCTATGGTCACCTTGCAAATCTCAGTTAGGCAGATATAAATTGATAATGATGTTTTCGAATGATAATTAATAGAATAGGGATAGAAATACTTATGTAATTCATTGGTAAGAATTTCAGATAAGCGAATGGAGATGCTTTTGTTCCTCTGAACCTCTGCTTTCCTGCTATCTTCATCCAATCAGTCTTACTCCTTTCCATGGCGGGCTTTATGCAAGGGCATCACCGTTGTCAGTGGCTACATCCCCTCCTCTCAGTGAAAAATATGCTCACATGCTCTGTCACAGCACGGCTAATCATCTGTCGGTTCTCGATCATGCTGGAATAGGATTCACCCTCCTTTTGCGTCTGTCACTAACGCCCAACAATCGCGAGTTTGAAGCTCGTCACAGTCATTCAATCATTGAATCCTACTCGGAATACCACAGACAAGGTTTAGACTTTCCGGATCCTCTTGAATGCCGCCATCATTCTAGCGTACGCCATGAAGATTCTGGTTAGGAGATCTAAGAGATATTCATCCTAGCTTATTTCATGTAGAACGGAAGTGTTTGTCAGGCACGTGTTTCCGGGGCCCATTTGGTGTGTGCTTGGGCTGGGCTTTGAGTGTTGCTCGTGTAGAGGTCCTTCTTGGAGTTGAACGCCAGCTTTTGTGCCAGTTTGGGCGTTCAACTCTGGTTTTGGCTCCTTTTCTGGCGCTGGACGCCAGATTTGGGCAGAGAGCTGGCGTTGAATGCCAGTTTGCGTCATCTATTCTTGGCCAAAGTATGGACTATTATATATTGCTGGAAAGCCCTGGATGTCTACTTTCCAAAGCAATTAGAAGCACGCCGTTTTGAGTTCTGTAGCTCCTGAAAATCCATTTTGAGTGCAGGGAGGTCAGAATCCAACAGCATCAGCAGTCCTTCTTCAACCTCTGAATCTGATTTTTGCTCAAGTCCCTCAATTTCAGCCAGAAAATACCTGAAATCACAGAAAAACACACAAACTCATAGTAAAATCCAGAAATGTGAATTTAACATAAAAACTAAGAAAAACATCCCTAAAAGTAGCTGAATCCTACTAAAAACATACTAAAAACTATGCCAAAAAGCGTATAAATTATCCGCTCATCATTGCTTTTTGGAAAAGGGCTTTTCTTTGCTGAGAGTTTTGTTGGGATGTTAGTCTTGTAGATTTTAATGAGCCCTTACTCTGTCACTGCCTCCAAAGGATGCCCCTGGACCTTGTCTTGGGGTTTTCCTTTTTACTTGTTTGTATGCTTGAGTCATGCTCTGCTATGAGTTGATTTCGACTTTGCCCGAGATGTTTTGGTTAGTAATCTATTTTCTTCTTTCTTGCTGTAGGACTAGTTGACCTCATGTATTCTCGTAAAAATATTGTTGAGACATCTTCCCAAGTCCCTGAGGGCATGGCTGATTGGGTGGATTCTATGGTTCTTCTGTGTGTTTCGGTTGTTGACTCCGAGTTTTGTCAGCAGCTTAGGCAATTTCATAGGATTTGTAGTAATAGTAGTGATGAAAAGAACTATGAGCTTGTATCCCCCAATTCTGAGGAAAGGGTTTCTTTTTCTACCCGAATTGCTGGAGAACGCCCCTTTTTTCTATGCATACGACTTCTTTTTTAGTCAAATGAATATTACTCTTCCTTTTACCCCTTTTGAGACCAACCTATTGTGGTCTTGTAATGTAGCTCCATCCCAACTTCACCCCAATTCCTGGGGTTTTATAAAAATCTTTCAGTTGGTGTGTCACAAATTAGGTATCTCTGCTTCGCAATCCCTCTTCTTTTATCTCTTTGTTTTGACAAAACCTGGGGTGGTTAAGAAGAAGGCCGCCTGGATTTCTTTCCGAGCTTTCCAGGGGAAAAAGGTTTTTTCCATGTTTGACGAATCTTTCCGCGACTTCAAAAATTACTTTTTCAGGGTCTGAGCTGTTGAAGGAGCTCGGCCCTTTTTTCTGGATGAGAATGATGAACTCGCCTTTCCTTTAGAATGGCAAAAGAATGTAATGGTGTCTAAATACACGTGGGAGATGTTAGATGAGGCTGAGCAAGCCTTTGTAACTGTGTTGGAAGAAAACTGGGGTCAGCCGCCCCATCTTGATACAAAGAAATTCTTAGGAAATCCCTCTCTCCTCCGAGTTGAGCTGGGTAGTGGTTTATTTCTTTTGTTTTTCCTTGTTTTTGTTGAGTTTATTTCTTTTCTTTTCTGATTCATAACTTGGTTTCTCACTGCGCTGTTTGCTTGCAGAGATGATTAAAAATAATGAATCCATGAAGGCCTTCAAGAAGGCGAGGAAGGCTACGACGGCTCAAAACATCTCGGCAAAGGGGGCTGGGGAGGTGTCCTCTTAGGTTCAGTTGAAGCCATCTGTGCCGAGCTCTCATGGACCGAGGAGAATGATCCCTACTCCTCGAGTCCGTTTAGTTGATCCTCCGCAGTCTTCTGCTGCTGTTTCTTCTCCTCCGACCGTTCCTCCTTCCAAAAGACCCCGGACTGTTGAACCCTTCGATCTGAATGCGCCTGATTTCGACGCTATTGGGTTTGTCGACCAGCAGATCGGTCCTTATGGTGCCCTCTCTATGGATGATGTTTCTTGATGAGCGGATAATTTATACGCTTTTTGGCATTGTTTTTAGTATATTTTAGTTAGTTTTTATTATGTTTTCATTAGTTTTTAATTAAAAATCACAATTCTGGACTTTACTATGAGTTTGTGTGCTTTTCTATGATTTCAGGTATTTTCTGGCTGAAATTGAGGGACCTGAGCAAAAATCTGATTCAGAGGCTGAAAAAGGACTGCAGATGCTGTTGGATTCTGACCTCTCTGCATTCAAAGTGCATTTTCTGGAGCTATAGAAGCCCAATTGGCGCGCTCTCAATTGCGTTGGAAAGTAGACATTCTGGGCTTTCCAGCAATATATAATAGTCCATACTTTATCTGAGATTTGATGGCCCAAACCGGCGTTCCAAGTCAGCATAGAAATTCTGGCGTCAAAACGCCAGAACTGGCACAAAAGCTGGAGTTAAACGCCCAAACTGGCACAAAAGCTGGCGTTTAACTCCAAGAAATGCCTCTACACGAAAATGCTTCAATGCTCAGCCCAAGCACACACCAAGTGGGCCCGGAAGTAGATTTATATGTCATTTACTCATTTCTGTAAACCCTAGGCTACTAGTTTTCTATAAATAGGACCTTATGCTATTTTATTTTCATCTTCGATTAGTCTTATGCTATCTTAGATCTATATGGGCGCTGGCCTCACGGCCATGCCTAGACCTTGTTCTTTTGTATTTTCAACGATGGAGTTTCTACACACCATAGATTAAGGTGTGGAGCTCTGATGTTCTTCATGAATTAATGCAATTACTACTGTTTTTATATTCAATTCATGCCTACTTCTTCTCTAAGATATACACTTGTTCTTCAACTTGATGAATGTGATGATCCGTGACACTCATCATCATTCTCACCTATGAACGCGTGCCTGACAACTACCTCCGTTCTACCTTCGATTGAGTGTGTATCTCTTGGGTTTATAATCTAAGATTGGAACCTTCGTGGTATAGGCTAGAACTATTGGCGGCCATTCTTGAGATCCAAAAAGTCTAAACCTTGTCTGTGGTATTTTGAGTAGGATCTGAGAAGGGATGGCTGTGACGAGCTTCACACTCGCGAGTGTTGGGCGTAGTGACAGACGCAAAAGGATCAATGGATCCTATTCCAGCATGATTGAGAACCGACAGATGATTAGCCGTGCGGTGACAGCGTGCGTTGAACATTTTCACTGAGAGGACGGGAAGTAGCCATTGACAACGGTGATGCCCAACATAAAGCTTGCCATTGAAGGGAGTATGAATGATTGGAAGAAGGCAATGGGAAAGCAGAGGTTCAGGAGGAACAAAGCATCTTCATACGCTTATCTGAAATTCTCACCAATGAATTACATAAGTATTTCTATCTTTATTTTATGTTTTATTCATATTTTAATTATCAATCCTCCATAACCATTTGAATCCGCCTGACTAATATTTACAAGATGGCCATAGCTTGCTTCAAGCCGACAATCTCCGTGGGATCGACCCTTACTCGCGTAAGGTTTATTACTTGGACGACCCAGTGCACTTGCTGGTTAGTTGTGCGGAGTTGTGATAAAGAGTTGAGATTACAATTGTGCGTACCATGTTGATGGCGCCATTGATGATCATGTGAAGTCACAAAAATAATTAAAAAAGCAAAAATAGAATGAAAAATAGAGTGAAAAATAGCACACCCTGGAGGAAAAACTTGCTGGCGTTTAAATGCCAGTAAGGGTAGCAGAATGGGCGTTAAACGCCCAGTCTGGCACCATTCTGGGCATTTAACGCCAGAAATGGGCACCAGACTGGCGTTTAATGCCAGAAAAGGGCAAGAAGCTGGCGTTAAACGCCAGAAAAGGGCAGCAGCCTGGCGTTTAACGCCAAGATTGGCCGCAAGGGGCGTTTTGCACGCAACATGGTGTAGAGATGCAAAATCCTTGTCACCTCAGGATCTGTGGACCCCACAGGATTCCCACCTACCTCATCTCTCTCTCTCTTCTTCACCCATTCACCAATCACCTCAACACCTCTTCCCCAAAAAAAAAAAAAAAACCCCCAAATCCTACCCTCTTCTCCATAAACCCTTCACCAATCCATAACCCTCCATCATAAATCCCACCTACCTCACCATCCAAATTCAAACCATTTTCCCTCCCAAACCCACCCATACATGACCGAACCTTACCCCTCTCCCCACCCCTATATAAACCCATCTTCACCCTCTCATTTTCACACATCATACACACTACTTCTCCCCCTTGGCCGAATCACTCCCACTTCTCCATCTCCTCCATTTTCTTCTTCTTCTCCGTCCTTCTTTCTTCTTTTGCTCGAGGACGAGCAAAATTTCTAAGTTTGGTGTGGTAAAAGCGTCGCTTTTTGTTTTTCCATAACCATTTATGGCACCTAAGGCCGGAGAAACCTCTAGAAAGAGGAAAGGGAAGGCAAAAGCTTCCACCTCCGAGTCATAGGAGATGGAGAGATTCATCTCAAGGGTGCATCAAGACCACTTCTATGAAGTTGTGGCCAAGAAGAAGGTGATCCCCGAAGTCCCTTTCAAGCTCAAAAAGGGTGAATATCCGGAGATCTGACATGAAATCCGAAGAAGAGGTTGGGAAGTTCTCACCAACCCCATTCAACAAGTCGGAATCTTAATGGTTCAAGAGTTCTATGCCAATGCATGGATCACCAAGAACCATGATCAAAGTGTAAACCCGGACCCAAAGAATTGGCTTACAATGGTTCGGGGGAAATACTTAGATTTTAGTCCGGAAAATGTAAGGTTGGGATTCAACTTGCCTATGATGCAAGGAGATGCACACCCCTACACTAGAAGGGTCAACTTTGATCAAAGGTTAGACCAAGTCCTCATAGACATTTGTGAAGAGGGCGCTCAATGGAAGAGAGATTCAAGAGGGAAGCCGGTTCAACTAAAAAGGCATGACCTCAAGCCCGGGACTAGGGGATGGTTGGAGTTTATCCAACGATCAATCATTCCAACTAGTAACCGGTCTGAAGTTACCATAGACTGGGCTATCATGATCCATAGCATCATGATTGGAGAGGAAGTAGAAGTTCATGAGGTTATATCCCAAGAACTCTACAAGGTGGCGGACAAGTCCTCTACTTTGGCAAGGTTAGCCTTTCCTCATCTCATTTGTCACCTTTGCAATTCAGCTGGAATTGACATAGGGGAAGACATCCTCATTGATGAGGACAAGCCAATCACTAAGAAAAGGATGGAGCAAACAAGAGATCCCACTCATGGACATGAGCATGAGGAAATTCCTCATCATGAAATTCCTGAGATACCTCAAGGGATGCATTTACCTCCACAAAATTATTGGGAGCAAATCAACACCTCCCTAGGAGAATTAAGTTAAAATATGGGACAACTAAGGGTGGATCACCAAGAGCATTCCATCCTCCTCCATGAAATTAGAGAAGACCAAAGAGTCATGAGGGAGGAGCAACAAAGGCAAGGAAGAGACATTGAGGAGCTCAAGCACTCCATAAGATCTTCAAGAGGAAGAACTAGCCGCCATCACTAAGGTGGACCCGTTCTTTAATCTCCTTGTTCTTGTTTTTCTGTTTTTATGCTTTATGTTTTATTTATGTTTTTGTCTTATTATATGATCACTAGTGTCTAAGTGTCTATGCCTTGAAGCTATGAATGTCCTATGAATCCATCACCTTTCTTAAATAAAAAATATTTTAATTACAAAAGAACAAAAAGTACATGATTTCAAATTCATCCCTAAAATTAGTTTAATTATTCTGATGTGGTGGTAAAACTTTTTGTTTTCTGAATGTATGCTTGAACAGTGCATATGTCTTTTGAATTTGTTGTTTATGAATGTTAAAATTGTTGGCTCTTGAAAGAATGATGGAAAAAGGAGAAATGTTATTGAGGATCTGAAAAATCATAAAAATAATTCTTTAAGCAAGAAAAAGCAGTGAATACAAAAAAAAAAGAGAGAGAGAAGGCGAAAAAGAAAAAAAGAGAGAGAAAGAAAAAGCAAGCAGAAAAAGCCAATAGCCCTTTAAACCAAAAGGCAAGGGTAATAAAAAGGATCCAAGGCTTTGAGCATCAGTGGATAGGAGAGCCCACAGGAATAAAATCCTGGCCTAAGCGGCTAAACCAAGCTGTCCCTAACCATGTGCTTGTGGCGTGAAGGTGTCAAGTGAAAACTTGAGACTGAGCGGTTAAAGTCGTGGTCCAAAGTAAAAAGAGTGTGCTTAAGAGCTCTAGACACCTTTGATTGGGGACTCTAGCAAAGCTGAGTCACAATCTGAAAAGGTTCACCCAGTTATGTGTCTGTGGCATTTATGTATCCGGTGGTAATACTGGAAAACAAAATGCTTAGGGTCACGGCCAAGACTCATAAAGTAACTGTGTTCAAGAATCAACATACTATACTAGGAGAATCAATAACACTATCTGAATTATGAGTTCCTATAGATGCCAATCATTCTAAACTTCAAAGGATAAAGTGAGATGCCAAAACTGTTCAGAGGCAAAAAGCTACTAGTCCCGCTCATCTAATTAGAGCTAAGTTTCACTGATAATTTAGAATTTATAGTATATTCTCTTCTTTTTATCCTATTTGATTTTCAGTTGCTTGGGGACAAGCAACAATTTAAGTTTGGTGTTGTGATGAGCGGATAATTTATACGCTTTTTGGCATTGTTTTTAGTATGTTTTAGTATGATTTAGTTAGTTTTTATTATATTTTTATTAGTTTTTAATTAAAAATCATATTTCTGGACTTTACTATGAGTTTGTGTATTTTTCTATGATTTCAGGTATTTTCTGGCTGAAATTGATGTACCTGAGCAAAAATCTTATTCAGAGGCTGAAAAAGGACTGCAGATGCTATTGGATTCTGACCTCTCTGCATTCGAAGTGGATTTTCTGGAGCTACAGAAGCCCAATTGGCACGCTCTCAATTGCGTTGGAAAGTAGACATCCTGGACTTTTCAGCAATATATAATAGTCCATACTTTGCCCGAGATTTGATGGCCCAAACCGGCGTTCCAAATCAGCACAAAAATTCTGGCGTCAAAACGCCAGAACTGGTACAAAAGCTGGAGTTAAACGCCCAAACTAGCACAAAAGCTGGCGTCTAACTCCAAGAGAAGCCTCTACACGAAAATGCTTCAATGCTCAGCACAAGCACACACCAAGTGGGCCCGGAAGTGGATTTATACGTCATTTACTCATTTCTGTAAACCATAGGCTACTAGTTTTCTATAAATAGGACCTTATGCTATTGTATTTTCATCTTCGATTAGTCTTATGCTATCTTAGATCTATATGGGGGCTGGCCTCATGGCCATACCTAGACCTTGTTCTTATGTATTTTCAATGGTGGAGTTTTTACACACCATAGATTAAGGTGTGGAGCTCTGCTGTTCCTCATGAATTAATGTAATTACTACTGTTTTTCTATTCAACTCAAGCGTATTTCTTCTCCAAAATATTCATTCGCACTCAAGAACATGATGAATGTGATGATTATGTGACACTCATCACCATTCTCACCTATGAACGCGTGCCTGAAAACCACCTCCCTTCTACATGCAAACAAGCTTGAATGTGTATCTCTTGGGTTTCTAGTCTAAGATTGGAACCTTCGTGGTATAGGCTAGAATTATTGGCAGCCATTCTTGAGATCCGGAAAGTCTAAACCTTGTCTGTGGTATTCCAAGTAGGATCTGGGAAAGGATGGCTGTGATGAGCTTCAAACTCGCGAGTGTTGGGCGTAGTGACAGACGCAAAAGGATCAATGGATCCTATTCCAGCATGATCGAGAACCGACAAATGATTAGCCGTGCGGTGACAGCGTGCGTTGAACATTTTCACTGAGAGGACGGGAAGTAGCCATTGACAACGGTGATGCCCAACATAAAGCTTGCCATGGAAGGGAGTATGAATGATTGGAAGAAGACAATGGGAAAGCATTTAAGAAAGGTGAAGGATTCATAGGACATTCATAACTTTAAGGCATAGACATTTAGACACTAGTGATCATGTAATAAGACACAAACATAAATAAAACATAAAGCATAATTTTCGAAAAAAAAACAGAAAAATAAGAACAAGGAAGTTAAAGAACGGGTCCACCTTAGTGATGGCGACTTGTTCTTCCTCTTGAAGATCTTATGGAGTGCTTGAGCTCCTCAATGTCTCTTCCTTACCTTTGTTGCCATAAATGGTTATGGAAAAATAAAAAAGCAACGCTTTTATCACACCAAACTTAGAAGGTTTGCTCGTCCTCGAGCAAAAGAAGAAATAAAAGAGGAGGAGAAGAGGAAATAGAGGAGATGGAAGGGGCTTATTGGTTCGGCCAAGGTGGAGAAGTAGTGTGTATGTTGACTGAAAATGAAGGTGTGAAGAGGGGTTTATATGATGGATGGATGTGGATTGGTGAAGAGATTATGGAGAAGCGGGTAGGATTTGATAGGTGAAGGGTATTTGGGGAAGGGTGTTATGGAAAGGTGGGAAGAAGAAAGAGAGAGGTGGGGTAGGAGGGGATCCTATGGGGTCCACAGATCCTGAGGTGTCAAGGATTTCTCATCCCTACACCAATTAGGCGTGCAAAACGCCCCTTGCTGCCAATCCTGGCATTAAACGCCAGGTTGCTACCCTTTTCTGGCGTTTAACGCTAGCTTCTTGCCCTTTTCTGGCATTAAACGCCAGCTCTGTGCCCATTTCTGGCGTTAAACGCCCAGAATGGTGCCAAACTGGGTGTTTAACGCCCATTCTGCTGCCCTTACTGGCATTTAAACGCCAGCAAGTTTCTCCTCCAGGGTGTGCTATTTTTCATTCTGTTTTTGCTTTTTCAGTTGTTTTTGTGACTTCACATGATCATCAACCTACTGAAAACATAAAATAACAATAGAAACTAAATAGATATAATAGAATTGGGTTGCCTCCCAACAAGCGCTTCTTTAATGTCATTAGCTGGACCTTGACTGAGCTTTATTCAAGCCTCAATTTTGAGCATTCTTGCTCAAAATTGCTTTCAAGATAATGTTTGATTCTCTGTCCATTAACAATGAACTTTTTATCAGAGTCAAAGTCCTGAAGCTCAACATATCCATATGGTGATACACTTGTAATCACATATGGTCCCCTCTACCGGGATTTCAATTTCCCGGGAAATAGTCTGAGCCTAGAGTTAAATAGCAGAACCTTCTGTCCTGGTTCAAATACTCTAGATGACAGTTTCTTGTCATGCCACCTTTTTGCTTTCTCCTTGTAAATTTTTGCATTTTCAAAAGCATTGAGTCTGAATTCCTCTAGCTCATTCAGCTGGAGCAATCTTTTCTCTCCAGCTAACTTAGCATCCAGATTTAGGAATCTGGTTGCCCAGTAGGCTTCATGTTCCAGTTCCACGGGCAAATGACAGGCCTTGCCATACACAAGCTGGTATGGAGAGGTTCCTCTAGAAGTCTTGAATGCTGTTCTGTATGCCCAGAGAGCATCATCCAAGCTTTTTGCCCAATCCTTTCTACGGGCAATTACAGTCCATTCCAGGATTCTTTTTAGTTCTCTGTTAGAGACTTCAGCCTGCCCATTTGTCTGTGGATGATATGGAGTTGCTACTTTGTGGCTAATTCCATATCGAACCATAGCAGAGTAAAGCTGTTTATTGCATAAATGAGTGCTCCCGTCACTGATTAATACTCTGAGAACTCCAAATCTGCTGAAGATGTGTTTCTGGAGGAACTTTATCACTGTTTTAGTATCATTAATGGGTGTGGCAATTGCTTCTACCCATTTAGATACGTAGTCTACTGCCACCAGAATGTAAGTGTTTGAGTATGATAGTGGGAAAGGACCCATGAAGTCAATACCCCATACATCAAACAACTCAATCTCTAAGATCCCTTGTTGAGGCATGGCATAAACATGGGGCAAGTTGCCAGCTCTTTGGCAGCTGTCATAGTTACGCACAAACTCTCGGGCATCTCTATAGAGAGTAGGCCAATAGAAGCCACATTGGAGGACCTTAGTGGCTGTTCGCTCACCTCCGAAATGTCCCCCATATTGTGATCCATGGCAATGCCATAGGATCTTCTGTGCTTCCTCTCTAGGTACGCATCTGCGGATCATTCCGTCTGCACATCTCTTAAAGAGGTATGGCTCATCCCATAGGTAGTACTTTGCATCAGAAATTAATTTTTTTTCTTTGCACCCTGCTGTACTCATTGGGTATAAACCTCACAGCTTTATAATTTACAATGTCTACAAACCATGGTGCTTCCTGAATGGCAAAAAGTTGCTCATCCAGAAAAGTCTCAGAGATCTCAGTAGGAGAGAGGGACGCCCCTGCTACTGGTTCTATCCGGGACAGGTGATCAGCTACCTGGTTCTCTGTCCCTTTTCTGTCTCTTATTTCTATATCAAACTCTTGCAGAAGCAATAGCCATCTTATGAGCCTAGGTTTTGAATCCTGCTTTGTGAGTAGGTATTTAAGAGCAGCATGGTCAGTATACACAATCACTTTTGAACCTACTAAATAGGATCTAAACTTGTCAATGGCATAAACCACTGCAAGTAACTCTTTTTCTGTGGTTGTGTAATTCTTCTGTGCATCATTTGAAACACGGCTAGCATAATAAATGACGTGCAGAAGCTTGTTATGCCTCTGTCCCAACACTGCACCAATGGCATGGTCACTGGCATCACACATTAGTTCGAATGGTAATGTCCAGTCTGGTACAGAGATGACTGGTGCTGTGACCAGCTTAGCTTTCAGGGTCTCAAACACCTACAGACACTCTGTGTTAAACACAAATGGCGTGTCAGCAGCTAGCAGGTTGCTCAGAGGTTTTGTAATTTTTGAAAAATCCTTTATAAACCTCCTGTAGAATCCTGCATGTCCCAGAAAGCTTCTGATTGCCTTTACATTGGCAGGTGGTGGTAATTTTTCAATTACCTCTACTTTGGCTTGATCCACCTCTATTCCCTTGCTTGAAATTTTGTGCCCAAGGACAATGCCTTCAGTCACCATAAAGTGACATTTTTCCCAGTTTAAGACCAGGTTAGTCTCTTGGCACCTTTTCATGACAAGTGCTAAATGATCAAGACAGGAGCTAAATGAGTCTCCAAATATTAAGAAGTCACCAATGAAGACTTCCAGGAACTTCTCTACCATATTAGAGAAGATAGAGAGCATGCACCTCTGAAAGGTTGCAGGTGCATTGCATAGACCAAAAGGCATTCTTTAGTAGGCAAATACTCCAGATGGACATGTGAATGACGTTTTCTCTTGGTCTTGAGGATCCACTGCAATTTGGTTGTACCCTGAATAGCCATCCAAAAAGTAGTAGTATTCATGACCTGCTAGTCGCTCTAGCATTTGGTCTATGAATGGTAAAGGAAAATGATCCTTCCTGGTGGCTGTATTGAGTCTTCTGTAGTCAATACACATATGCCACCCTGTAACTACTCTTGTAGGAACCAGTTCATTCTTTTTCATTATGAACCACTGTCATGCCTCCCTTCTTGGGGACAACGTGTACAGGGCTCACCTAGGGGCTATCAGAAATAGGATAAATAATCCCAGCCTCTAGTAACTTAGTGACCTCTTTCTGCACCACCTCCTTCATGGCTGTATTTAGCCGCCTCTGTGGCTGAACCACTGGCTTAGCATCATCCTCCAATAGGATCTTGTGCATGCATCTTGCTGGGCTAATGCCTTTAAGATCACTTATGGACCACCCAAGAGCTGTCTTGTGTGTCCTTAGCACTTGGATTAGTGCTTTCTCTTCCTGTGGATTTAAAGCAGAGCTTATGATCACTGAAAAAGTGTCACCTTCTCCCAGAAATGCATATTTCAGGGATGGTGGTAGTGGTTTGAGCTCGGGTTTAGGAGGCTTATCCTCTTCCTGAGAAATTTTCAGAGGTTCTTTTATTTCCTCTGATTCCTCCAGATCAGGCTGAACATCTTTAAAGATGTCCTCTAGCTCTGATTCGAGACTCTCAGTCATATTGATCTCTTCCACCAAAGATTCAATAATATCAGTGCTCATGCAGTCATTTGATGTGTCTGGATGCTGCATAGCTTTGACAGCATTTAACTTGAACTCATCCTCATTGACTCTTAGGGTCACTTCCCCTTTTTGTACATCAATAAGAGTTCGTCCAGTTGCTAGGAAAGGTCTTCCTAGAATGAGAGTTGCACTCTTGTGCTCCTCTATTTCCAGCACTACAAAGTCAGTGGGAAAGGTGAATGGCCCAACCTTGATAATCATGTCCTCAATTATGCCTGATGGATATTTAATGGAGCCATCAGCAAGTTGGAGACATATCCGGGTTGGTTTGACTTCTTCAGTCAAACCAAGCTTTCTAATAGTGGATGCAGGTATTAGGTTGATACTTGCTCCAAGGTCACATAGGGCTGTCTTTGTACAAGCACCCTCTAATGTGCATGGTATCATAAAGCTTCTTGGATCTTGAAGCTTTTCTGGTAAGCTTTTCAGAATGACTGCACTGCATTCTTCAGTGAGAAACACCTTTTCGGTTTCTCTCCAATCCTTCTTATGACTTAAGATCTCTTTCATGAACTTAGCATAAGAGGGTATTTGCTCAAGTGCCTTTGCAAATGGGATCTTTATCTCAAGAGTCCTGAGATAGTCTGCAAAGCGGGCAAATTGTTTATCCTGTTTTGCTTGGCGGAGTTTCTGAGGATAAGGCATCTTGGCTTTATATTCTTCAACCTTAGTTGCTGCAGCTTTATTTCCTACAGAGGTGGTTGGAGCAGCCTGCTTAAGGGGGTTATTATCAGCACTTGCAAGTGTCTGACCCCTCTTTGGCGTTTGAACGCCAGGAATGGGTGCTGGATGGGCGTTTAACGCTAGCTTCCCACCCTTTTCTGGCGTTTGAACGCTAGATTTGGGCATCCACTGGGCGTTTAACGCCAGTTTTTCACCCTCTTCTGGCGTTTGAACGCCAGAACTATTCCTCTCTGGGCTCTTACTTTCCTCAGAGGGATTTTGGACAGTGGTCTGGTCATCCTCTGTCAGTTGTTCCTTTCTTGGTTTTCTGCTACCTTCAACTGAATTATTCAATGTCTTCCCACTCCTTAGTTGATCTGCTTGGCATTCTTCTGTTATCTGTTTAGATAGCTGTTGTTTCATCTGATTCAATTGTGCTTCCATATTTTGGTTGGCATTTTTAGTGTCTTAGAGTATCTCTTTGAATTCTTCAAACTATTTTGTTATGATAAGCAATTGCTGATTGAGTTCAGCAACTTGTTCTTGTGGACTAGGTTCAGAGGATACTGCTTTAGCCTCTTCTTTCATGGAGGACTCACTTCTTAGGTACAGATGCTGATTTCTAGCAACTGTATCAATGAGTTCTTGAGCCTCTTCAATCGTTTTCCTCATGTGTATAGATCCACCAGCTGAGTAGTCTAGAGACATTTGAGCTCTTTCTGTAAGTCCATAGTAGAAGATGTCTAACTATACCCACTCTGAAAACATTTCAGAGGGGCATTTCCTTAGCATCCCTCTGTACCTCTCCCAGGCATTATAAAGGGATTCATGATCCTCTTGTTTAAAGCCTTGGATGTCCAGTCTTAGCTGTGTCATTCTTTTTGGAGGGTAAAATTGATTCAGGAATTTGTCTGATAACTGTCTCCATATTTTTATGCTTGCTGTGGGTTGGTTATTTAACCACCTCTTAGCTTAATCTTTATCACGTACTGTGTCAGCAATTTGTAAGAACTGTGCCAGAAACTCAGTAGGTTCTTCCTGTGGAAGACCGGAATACTGGCAATTTTACTGTATCATGATAATGAGCTGAGGATTTAGCTCAAAACTGCTTGCTTTGATGGGAGGTATACAGATGCTACTCCCATATGCAGCTGTAATGGGGTTAGCATATGACCCCAGAGTCCTTCTGGACTGTTCACTTCCACTTATGTCCATGATGGAGAAAAGGAAATTGATATGAATTTTTTTTATTTAATTAAAATTAACCGAAAAAAATAAAACAAAATAAATGAAAAATAAAATAAAAGTTTCGAAAATTAAGAGAAAAAGTAAAAAGATAACTAAATAATTCGAATGCTAAAATGGCTAATTAATTAAAAAGATTTGAAAAATTCTGGAAATGATTTTCGAAAATTAGAAGAAAATGGAATAAAAGCAAATTGAAAACTAAATTAATTAATTAATTAAAAAGATTTTGGAATTAGCAATTAAAAAGATATGATTGAAAATTATTTTGAAAAAGATATGATTGAGAAGATATGATTGCAATTTATAAAAAAAAGATATGATTGAAGAAATTAAAAAGATTTGATTTTTGAAAAAGATTTGAAAAGATCAATTTTTGAAATTAGAATTTTGACTTGACTAAAAAAGGATATGATTTTGAAAATCTTTGACTAATTTAATGCAAAATTTCGAAATTTATGAGTAAAATAACGAAAAGATATTTTTTTTTGAATTTTAATGAGGAATGAGAAAAACAACAAAATGACACTAAACTTAGAAATTTTAGATCAAAACAAAGAGAACAAACAAGAAAACTTTGAATGTCAAGATGAACACCAAGAACACTTTGAAGATCAAGATGAACACCAAGAACACATTTTTGAAAAATTTTTAAGTAAATAAAAGCACAAAAACACCAAACTTAAAATTTTTAGAAAATCAAACATAAATTTTCGAAAATTTAAAGGAAAACACAAAGAAGACACCAAATTTAGAATTTTTAAAGATCAAGAAAGAACTAAAAACATGCAAATTCGAAAAATTAAAAGAAAATAAAAGCATGCAAAAGACACCAAACTTAAAATATGAAAATAAACACAAATAAAAGACTCTAAACCAACAAAAATAAATTATTCCTAATCTAAGCAACAAGATAAACCGTCAGTTGTCCAAACTCGAACAATCCTCGGCAACGGCGCCAAAAACTTGGTGCACGAAATCACAATCACACTTTTGCAATTCCGCACAACTAACCAGCAAGTGCACTGGATCGTCCAAGTAATACCTTACGTGAGTAAGGGTCGATCCCACAGAGATTGTCGGCTTGAAGCAAGCTATGGTTATCTTGTAACTCTTAGTCAGGATATCAATAATTCTCATATTTAATTGTAAAAAGTAAAAGAACATGAAATAAATACTTGTTTTGCAGTAATGGAGAACAGGTTGAGGTTTTGGAGATGCTATATCTTCTGAATCTCTGCTTTCCCACTGTCTTCTTCTTCATGCACGCAAGGCTCCTTCCATGGCAAGCTTTATGTTGGGTTTCATCGTTGTCAATGGCTACCTCCCATCCTCTCAGTGAAAATGGTCCAAATGCACTGTCACCGCACGGCTAATCAGATGTTGGTTCTCGATCATGCTGGAAGTCACTACGCCCAACACTCGCGAGTTTGAAGCTCGTCACAGCCATCCCTTCCCAGATCCTACTCAGAATACCACAGACAAGGTTTAGACTTTCCGGATCTCAGGAATGGCTGCCAATAGTTCTAGCCTATACCACGAAGGTTCCAATCTTAGATCAGAAACCCAAGAGATACACATTCAAGCTTGATTCATGTAGAACAGAGGTGGTTGTCAGGCACGTTTTCATAGGTGAGAATGATGATGAGTGTCATGGATCATCACATTCATCAGGTTGAAGTGCGAATGAATATCTTAGAATAGAAACAAGCGTGGTTGAATGGAAAACAGTAGTAATTGCATTAATTCATCAAAACACAGCAGAGCTCCTCACCCCCAACCATGGGGTTTAGAGACTCATGCCGTCAAAGATACAATATGAATGTGTAAAGTGTCATGAGATGAAAATACAATAGCAAAAGGTCCTATTTATAATGAACTAGTGACCTAGGGTTTACAGAAATGAGTAAATGATGCAGAAATTCACTTCTGGGGCCCACTTGGTGTGTGCTTGGGCTGAGCATTGAAGCATTTTCGAGTAGAGGCTTTTCTTGGAGTTAAACGCCAGCTTTTGTGCCAGTTTGGGCGTTTAACTCCAGCTTTTATGCCAGTTTTGGCGTTTTGACGCCAGAATTTTTATGCTGACTTGGAATGCCTGTTTGGGCCATCAAATATCAGACAAAGTATAAACTATTATATATTGCTGGAAAGCCCAGGATGTCTACTTTCCAACGCAATTAAGAGCGCGCCAATTAGGCTTCTGTAGCTCCAGAAAATCTACTTCGAGTGCAGGGAGGTCAGAATCCAACAGCATCTACAGTCCTTTTTCAGCCTCTGAATCAGATTTTTGCTCAGGTCCCTCAATTTCAGCCAGAAAATACCTAAAATCACAGAAAAACACACAAACTCATAGTAAAGTCCATTAATGTGATTTTTAATTAAAAACTAATAAAAATATAATAAAAACTAACTAAAACATACTAAAAACATACTAAAAACAATGCCAAAAAGCGTATAAATTATCCGCTCATCAATTGGCTGAAGACACGGCATTGAGACACAAGAAGAGCTATGTCATGACCTACAGGGAAGTGATGTGTCTCAGAGAGGAGTTGGAGTCTGCCCGGGCTGATTATGCCGAGCTCCAGGGTCACCTTGTAGGCAGCGTAAATGCTGCTTATGAAAACCTGAAGGAGCAGGTTCGGGTTCTTGCCCCCGAGCTTGACCTTACTCTCTTCAGCCTGGACAACGTTGTAAAAGACGGCAAGATTGTCCCTGACGACCCGGATGACGATGATGTTGAACCTCCTTCTGTGCCTGCCGCCAAAGCTTCTGTTGTGCCGACTTCTTCAGCTCCTTCATCTGAAGTTGGTCATCCCGAATTAGAACCTGATTGCCAAATCTTGAATTGGGATGATGGGACAGTGGATGCAGTGCCTCTTCAGACTCGCCCTCCTTCGCCCCGTGTTGATGCTGCTGAGAAGTCTTCGGATCCTCAATGATTTTTCTGGATATTTATGTAAATAGCCCAGTTTGTGGGCTTTTGAACTTTTTTATATTTTGTAATTTGGTGGTTCTGACTTTGGATACTCTTTTAGTTGCTTGTTTAGCAACTTCATTTTGTAAAACAAAATAGTTTCCAAGCTCTTGGGGCTAATTTTGGTGGCCTCTTGAGTTTGTTATTATTATAACTTATGTTTTTCATAACATGTCTGTTTGCATCTGTCTTGGTACCTTTTTTAGGTTTTTTGGAGTGTTGGAGCTTTGTTGACCTCTTTGGATTGCCTTTGTATTTCATGTTTATGGCTTGATTCCTTTGAGGTTGTGGATGTTTGGATCCAAATTGTATGTCGACTTTCTTATGTTGGCCTGAAGTTATTTCTAGTAATCCGTTTTGTTTGGACCTTTGTGAGGTCTCTGTTAGGAATTACTTTTATAATGTTAAGGTTTTTGGGAGGCCGACTTCGTCGCCTTAGTTTTACTTCTAGTAATCCTCTTTTTTTGACCTTTGTTAGGTCTCTTTTAGGGATTACTTTTGTAATTTGTTGGTGGGACGCCGACTTCATCATGTCGATCTCTTCTAAGTTATTTCTAGTAATCCTCTTTTTTGGACCTTTGTCAGGTCTCTTTCAGGGATTACTTTTTATAACTTGTTCGTGGGAGGCCGACTTCACCATGTCGGTCTCTTCTAAGTTATTTCTAGTAATCCTCTTTCTTGGACCCTCGTCAGGTCTCTTTCAGGGATTACTTTTTATAACTTGTTGATTTTGGGACCGACTTTTTTGCGTCGGTCCCTTCTAAGTTATTTTTAGTAATCCTCTTTTTTAGGGCTGGCCAGGCCTCTTTCCAGGGATTGACTTTTTATAACTTTGATTATTGTGGTCGACTGGTCCGACTTCTTTACGTCGGCCTGTCTTTTAAGTTATTCTTAGCAACCCATTTTATTAAGACCTCGTCAAGTCCTGTCTATGGATCACTTTCGATAACTTCTTGCATTATTCTGTTCTGTCGCTTTTTCATCTTTGTCGATTTTGTCAAAGTTAGGTTTGATCCTTGTTTGGTCGACCTTTTGATGAATTTGGTTTTCACCTTCTTTGGTCTTTATTGTGGTCGGACAGTGAATTTGATCTTCACTTTCTGCCGATCTCGTAGTTTTGTAATCGGGCGATGAATTTTTAGCGTTTCAGACTTAATGCGTCTTGAGAATTTGTAGAAATCTAAAAAACTTTATTCAAAAGAAAATGCGGATATATACATGTGGGGGTTTTATCCCTCCAAGTCCGGCAATTTATAGATCTTGGCTTGGCACCTCATTAAAAAACCTTTTCAGGAAAAAGAGTGCGCCTTATCCTAATATCTTTATTACCTCTAACTATAGTACCTTCTTAGGTTGCAGGCGTACCATGACCTAGGAAGCTATCGCCCTTCGAGTTCGGACAGTCTGTAGTAGCCCTTCCCAAGTACTTCAATGACTCGGTAGGGTCCTTTCCAATTTGCTGCCAGCTTTCCTTCTCTAGGTCGAGTTGTTCCGATATCATTTCAGATGAGGATGAGGTCGTTCTCGACAAAACTTTGTGGCACTACCTTTTGATTGTATCTTTAAGTCATTTGTCGTTTTAATGCTTCTTCCCTGATCCGAGCTCTTTCCCGGATTTCTGGAAGTAGGTTGAGTTCTTCCCTTTGAAGTTGGGAGTTGGCTTCTTCACTATAGTGGATCACTCTGGGCAACCCTTCTTCGACCTCTACTGGGATCATTGCCTCTGTTCCATAGGCTAGCTGGAAGGGTGATTCTTTTGTGGTGGAATATGGCATTGTTCAATATGCCCATAGGACTTGTGGGAGCTCTTCGGCCCAGGCTCCCTTTGCCTCCTGTAATCTCCGTTTTAACCCGGCCAATATGACTTTGTTAGCAGCTTCTGCTTGTCCGTTGGCCTGGGGGTATTCTACGGATGTAAACTGGTGTTTTATGTTCAGATCAGCCACCAATTTTCTGAAGCCTGTATCTGTAAATTGAGTGCCATTGTCCGTGGTGATGGAGTATGGAACCCCAAACCTTGTGACAATATTTCTATATAGAAATTTTTGACTTCTTTAATCTACTCCTACTATGAGGAATTTGACTTGTCCCGGTCCCTGAGGGAAAGGTCCGAGAAGGTCGAGTCCTCACTTTGCGAATGGCCAAGGTGAGGTTACGCTGATGAGTTTCTCTGGTGGGGCGATGTGAAAGTTGGCATGTTTTTGACATGGTGGACATGTCTTTACGAATTCTATGGCTTCCTTTTGTAGAGTTGGCCAATAAAATCCTGCCCGGAGTACCTTTTTGGTAAGTGCCTGTGCTCCGAGATGATTGCCACAGATGCCGTTGTGTACTTCTTCTAAAACTTTCTTTGTGTTGGAAGTCGGTACACATTTTAATAATGGTATTGAAATCCCTCTTTTGTATAGAGTATTGTTTATGATGGTGTAGTGTTGTGCCTCCCGTTTTAACCTCTTTGCCTCCTTTTTCTCTGTGGGGAGTGTTTCTGTTTTGAGGTAGTTAATTATGGGAGTCATCCATCCTTGATCCTGACCTGTTATGGCTAGGACTTTTTCTTCTTCCGAGATTGACGGGTTCTGCAGCATTTCTTGGATTAACCTAAAAGGCAATATAAATCTTCTCTAATAATTCAAGGAAAACCACTTTAACAACATCAATCAACTAATCCAAATATCCAACTTTCTCAATCGATCAGTTTATCAATCAAACTAATAATCTCATTCAACCAAAACAACTCAATTCAATTCATAAGACTTACAAAATCACAAAAATAATGTATTTTACGCGTTAATATCGATTTATAATAACCTTGTAATGTAAAATAGATTTAAGGAAAAACCCTACCTCGACACGCGAAACCATAACCCAAACGCGTCAATTGAACTCGTTTCTCTCAGCCCAAATTCAGTGGCAACTGAAGCCTCTGCTCCGCTTGCTTTCCCAAAAGCAAAAATAGCCTCAATCACTACATGTAAGCTCGGCTTTTGATCTCTAACACATCAATATCGCAAAGATTTTAATACACGTAACAGGACACTAACGCGGAGGTTTTTCGAAACGTAAATACTTACTACAAAAGAACACAGAGCAGCAGCGATTTCAGCACCGGTTGGGTGGCTCCAATGGTGGCGCAGGACAGAAAAACTTGCAGTGACCATGTGATCATACATCCTGACACAGATAATCTCAGCAACCACCCTCACGGCAAAAACCAACTTAATAGACAAAGAAGCAAAAGCAAGCTTAGCGCTTACCACATAGATACAGACTTCAATGGGGGTTCCAGGCGGTAGCGGTGTTCTCCAGCGACAGAGGCACGGCCAGAAGCTTCGGTGGTTCAATGGCAACCTTAATTTTGACATGAAATCATCGGAACTCAACCCTACAATACCAACAACTCAGAACCTGTGACAACTTATATAAGAATACTGATTTCAAACCTTTAGGAAACAAAAAAAATGCTTACCCAGAAGACAGAACGGCGACGATGCATGGCGGAACAACGTTCTTCACCTCTATCGCGTCCTTCTCTTCCTCGAGCTCTCTTTCTTTCTCTGGCACACAAAGACGATGGCGACCGTGGCTTCAACGGCGGCAGGAACGGCGGCGGTCGAAGTTCAGCGACAATGGAGACCAGGTGTGGCGGCTGTAGCTCTTCCCTTTCCCTATCATCGCGTCTCCCTTTTCCCCTAACAACAACGCGGTGGCAAGGTGCGGGCTCGGGATCCATGGATGGGACTGCAACGACAATGACGGCACAGCTTCTCACATGCAGCAGTTCGGTGATTGAGCAGTGGCATGGTGCGAACAGCAAGCGCAGCCGGCAACCAGTGACGCAGTTGGGCGTGGCGTGGCGGTGGCGAGCTACGCGGTGGCGAGCTACGCGGTCTTCCTCTCCCGTCAGTGCTCTCTCTTCTCGGATCTCTTTCTCTCTCAGTGATGTATGTGAACTCAATAAAGAGGGGAAAAGGAAATTGAGTGGCGGTGCTGATGGAACATAGGAGACTGTGGGTGTTTGAAATTAGGGTTAGTGTAGGTTGATTTGGGGATTTAGTATTTTGGTAAAAATTAGGTATAGGGATAGTTTGGTAATTTTAATAAAATTGGAGCATAAAGTATTAATATTTGAAAAATTAATTTAATCTCTAAAATTACTTTAAAATATTATTTGTGGTATAAAAATACTAATTGATTCTCAATAAATTACTCTAATTGAAAATACACGGTAATATGATTAATTTTCTTTATCTTTAACATATAGTATTAAATGATATAAATTAAATTATTTAAAACCAAATCATATAAAATTCTTATTATTTCATAACTACCAATTTTATAATTTAAATATAGAAAATAATTCAATAATTATAAAATTAGGTAAAATTTTAATTAATTATCAAAACCTTATTTAATTTTTTATTTAATTAACTTTAATAAAATAATTTCTAAGAATAAAATTTCTAATGAATAAATGAATTGAAATTAATTCATAATAAGATTTATTTAAAAATTATGGGTCTTACAATAACTAGGATAGGATTTTCAGTTCTCATACCTTGCCAAGAGATTTTCTAATTATTAATTTATTTTTCTTGTCATTTAAATTACTTGTTCCTTATTTCAAAAACCCAAAACAAAGATACTTTTTCCATAACCAATAATAAATCATACTTCCCTGCAATTCCTTGAGAGACGACCCGAGGTTTAAATACTTTGGTTTATTATTTTTATTG
>NC_029786.2:92342198-92359413 GCF_000816755.2 Arachis ipaensis
GCTCCCCCTCCTTTCCCCCTTCTCTCTCTCTCTTTCTCCCTTCCCCCTTCTCTCTCTCTTTCTCTCCCTCCCTTCCCCCTTCTCTCTCTCTCTCTCTCTCCCTCTTTTCCCTCTCTCTCCCCTTTTGTTTCTCTCTCTCTCCTTTTTTCCTTTTCTCTCTTTCTCTCTCCTATTTCGCTCTCTCCCCCTTCCCTTCTTTCTCTCTCCTCTTCTCTCTCTTTCTTCGCCCTCCTCTCTCTCTTTCTCCTCTTTCTTCCCTTCCTTTCTCTCTTTTCTCTCTTTTCTCTTTCTCTCTCAACCTTCTCTCACTCTATATCCATTTTCTCTCTTTCCCCCTCTTTTCTCCAAAATAAGAGAGAGAAGGAGAGAGAGAGAGAAAAGAGGAAAAAATAGGGGAGAAGGAGAGATAGAAAAAAGAGAAAGAGAGGAGAAAGAGAGAGAGAAAGAGAGAGAAGGGAGGGGAGAAAGAACGCAAGAGAGAGAGGAAGAGAGAGAGAGGGAGAAAGTGAGAGAGACAGAGAGAAAGGGAGAGAGAGAGGGGAGGGGAAGAGGGAAGGAGAGAAAGTGAGAGAGAAAGAGAGAGGGGGAGAGAGAGAGGGGAGGGGAAGAGGAAAGGAGAGAGAGGGAGAGAGAGATAGAGAGAAAGAGGGATAGGGGAGAGAGAATGAGAGAAAGGGATAGAGGGAGAAAAGGGAGAGAAAAAGAAAGAAGAGAGGGAGGGAGGGAGAGAGGAGGGGGAGAGAGAGAAAGACAAAGAGAGAGGAGAGGAGAGAGAGAGAGAGAGAAGGAAAAAGAGAGAGAGGGAGAGAGAGAAAGGAGGGGGAGAGAGGGAGAGAAGAAGAGAGAGAGAGAGAGAGAGAGGGAGAGAGATAGAGGGGGGGAGGGAGAGAGGGAGAGAAGAAGAGAGTGTGGGAGAGAGAAAATATAAAAACTAATTTTATATATGTTAAAAGTTAAAACTAGTTTTAGCCTATAAACCAGTTTAAACTGGTTTTTTCAATTAAAACTGGTTTTATTTTTATGAACTGGTTTAAACTGGTGCACTGTATTGTAAACTGGTTTAAAACCAGTTTCTTATTTGACAAAGTAGTTTAGTTCAGTTTCTAAACCATTTAAAATGGTTTAGTGCAGTTTCAGTTCAGTTTATGAAAAAATTGAACCATGAACACCCCTAGCCAAAACCCCTCATCCGTCTCCCAATGAACAAACAGAGCCTTCTTTATTTTTGGTCGGAGCCAAGTTGTCCGGTGGTCCCACCCTTGACGAACATCATCCAGCATCTGCTAGAACTGCTGACCCATTCTATGCTCAAATATCTTCCTGATGATAAGGTCGTACCCAGTGTCCCACCTAAAGTGCAGCTGCAATAAAGAAACTTTAAAATTAGTTAAGAAAGATAGAAGATAAAAGCTAAGAAGGTTTGAAACTAAAAAAAAAGTAATTACCGCCTATTTTTGAAATCATTGCTCCCTGGTCTCAGCAGAGATCTTCGTGTAGCTGGGCCAGGGATGGTCGTACAAAAACTAGGCAACCAAATCAACGTAAATTCACTAAACAGGAATCAATTTTCCGGAACTTTAAGCAATAACCATAATCACTGAAACAGGAAACACTAACTAGGCAACCAAATCAACCTAAATCTACTAAACAGGAATCAATTTTTAAGAACTTTCAGCAATAAAGTTAGTTATGATCATTGAAACTTAACACAATAACCAAGCAACCAAATCAACCTAAATCCACTAAACATGAATCAATTTTCAAGAACTTTCAGCAACAACCATAATCATTGAAACAGGAAACACTAACCAGGCAACCAAATCAACCTAAATCCACTAGACAGGAATCAATTTTCAGAAACTTCCAGCAATAAAGTTAATCATAATTATTGAAACTTAAAAACACTAACTAGCCAACCAAATCAACATAAATCCATTAAACAGGAATCAATTTTCAAGAACTTTCAGCAACAACCATAATCATTAAAATAGGAAACACTAACCAGGCAACCAAATCAACCTAAATCCACTAGACAAGAATCGATTTTTAGGAACTTTCAGCAATAAAGTTAATCATAATCATTGAAACTGAAAAATACTAAGCAACATTCAAACCTAAATCCACTAAACTAGAATCAATTTTCAGGCACTTTCAGCGATAACCATAAATAGAAAATACATAAGACTGAACGTGATACTTACCCTGTGCCGCCATCAGGCCAAATGGCCAACCGTACGATGGGAGGTGGTGGAGGGGCATTAGTTGCTGCCTCACTTCCATGGATGGACTCTGGGGCCGAGGCATTCATCACTGGAGGCAGCGTCGACGTAGATGTGGGTTGCTGAGCAGTAGGAGGCGGCATTGTCGCCGTAGACAGAGGCACATAGTTAGGGTTAGGGACCATGATGAACGGCTGGTCTGCTAAACCCGCAACCTGTGGCGTCACCGGGGTAGTTGGAGTAGAGAGACAGGATCCAGAACCGGGGGTATCAGAAGAAACCCTCCTTTTACCCTGGCCACAACTATGACCACAACCAACAGCCTGATCTGCAGTACCTCTACCTGTCGTCATGTCTGCAAATATCAAATTATCAAACAATCTCAGCAATAATTTCTCAGAAAAATAGTCATCAACGGAAAAATTAACACAATTAGACAATTCCAAACACTTCAACAATTCAAATCCTAATATATTGAATCTAACCTAAATTAATCAACCTAAATTCACTATGATTAGAAAACTAAACTGAACTAACTTTGAAACTGATTCAAAATTAAAATTGAAATTCTAATCAAACTTAAATTAAATCAAACTAAAATTAAGCAATTATCAAACAATCTCAGCAATAATTTCTCAGCAAAATAGTTATCAACGCATCAATTAACACAATTAGACAATTCCAAATACTTCAACAATTCAAAACCTAATGTATTGAATCTAACTTAACTTAATCAACCTAAATCTAGTAAGATTAGAAAACTAAACTGAACTAACTTTGAAACTGATTCAAAAGTAAAATTAAAATTCTAATCAAACCTAAACTAAATTAAACTAAAATTAAACAATTATCAAATAATTTCAGCAATAATTTCTCAACAAAACAATCATTAACGTAGTAATGAACACAATTAGATAATTCTAAACACTTCAACAACTCAAAACCTAATGTATTGAATCTAACCTAAATTAATCAACCTAAATCCACTAAGAATAGAAAACTAAACTGAACTAACTTTGAAACTGATTCAAAATTAAAATTGAAATTCTATTCGAACCAAAACTAAATTAAACTAAAATTAAAGGAATTGAAAAAGAATTGCTCAAGAACCTGTAATGAAGAACAAAGCAAGAAATAAGGGAAGAGTTGGATGTTGCAGTGGTGGTCACCAAAGTTGCGGTGGCGGCAGATGATGGTGATGACAGATGGTGGTGACGGCGAAGGGGAGAGAGAGGGGAGGGGAAGAAGGAGAAGAAGCAGGGGCCGGCGTAAAAGGTTGACAATGACAAAGATGGGGTGGCAACAGCGGTGGTCTCAGCGGCGGCGGCAGATGGCAAGAGTGACGGTCATAGTTATCAAAATCGATCCGGCAATCGACCCGGTGAAGCTACTGGGTTACAGGGTTAGTGGTTCAACCAATAGGTCAGTGGTCGAACCATTTGACCCGGTAATAATTAAATAAATATATAAAACTACAATACAATATTTATTAAAAAATAAAAATTAGTGTTTAATATTTTATATTATTTAAATTTAAATAAATTATATATAAATTTCATTAGCTCATTGCTTTAATGTGATATATATAATTTATATAAATTATTAGCCTTTAATTTAACAGGTCTAATCTGAAAATAATTTTAAAAAAGTTACATATAGATAAAATTAACAGTAAAAATAATTTGTTGATAAAAAATAAGAAAAATCAAAATTTTAAAAGAGAAATAAACATATATAAGTTGAATTACATGAATAAACATGTGAGGTTAAAATTATTATTCTAATAAAATATGAACTAATGTAAGGTTGTAAGCTTCGAGCATTACTCATGTGAACTTGGTTATTATATATTCTAATATTAGCCTACAATTGAGTAAAGAGTGTGTCTGGCTTAATGGCAAAAGAGCTGCATTTTTTGTGATTCAACATCCCCGTGGAAGCGCGCGGATTATGCGCTTGAACTGCACCGGTTCGCGTCAAACTATCCGGTTTTCAACGGATTTGACCACTGTTGACCGGGTTAATTGCAGAAGCGGTCTAATTGTTAAATTGAACCAGCTAGACTATTGGTTTATCGGTTAAACCGGCTGATCTGGTCTGGTTTTGATAACTATGGTGATGGTGATTGGAAGGAGAGAGAGATGGTTGTGATGGTGGTGAGAGTTCGAATGAGAAGGAAGAGGTTCGTGATTTGAATTTATGCCCCTTTTACAATCGGATACTGTCGGAAAATTCCGACGGAAAACCATTGTGAGTCACCAAAACGTGATAGAAAACCATTGCGAGTCACCAAAATGCATCGTTCACTAATTGGAGTTACCGCTGAATTTTTTCAACGGTAAACCCGACGGTGAAGGATGCACCAATTTAACTTATTTTCCCTCCAAATATTACTGACGGATTTACCATTGAAAAATATAATCCGCCGGTAATTACTTAACCTTACGAATTCGACGTCGTTACCACTGGTAAATCCGACGGTAAATCCGCCACTACTCTGCAACGTTAAATTCAACAATAAATCCGACGGTACTCATCATCTTTCTTGGAGTGAAATAAAGTACCCTCTAATTAATAGGGTAGGTGCTGCCAAAAACTCATCGTAAGGACAGTGCTGGGTGAATTTTCATGTTTGTCCATAAAATCTATAGTTAATTAATCTATGGTTGTTTGGGTAATAAAGAACCAAGATACTTAAGTTCTCATGTGTTTCCTTATAAAGCATAAATCAATTATAAAATTTTCGCAATATAGAAAACAAACCATAAACCAGAATGATACAACTGATTTTGAGCGTCTAGGATTGATTCTTCAACATTCCACTGATATAGTATAAATTAGTATGTAGAATCCAAAAATGGTAAAGAAATGTTACTTTTGCAATTTCCTTATTAATGACTGCTTTCTGTGTAGGAGATGGAAACGACTTACTCTGTTAACGTGGATGATGTAAACTGCGCTTACTTTGATCAAGTTGAGAGACTCGGTGATTTTGGTCGTCGTAACAAGGAAACAATTGCTCAGTTAGTGTAGAAACTTTTCTATTATTGGGCATACTGTCATGATTATGCAAATTTGGTTATATCTGTACGTACAGGAAGCATAATCAAGTAAACGTCTGGATATCTAATTTGTTTGTTATAGACTCATAGTCCCTATCTCAATAGTCCCATTTGTTATCGTTGTCCCTCGTCATTTTGCTAAAAATTGGTTGTTTTCTAAATTTTAAGACAAGTGTTTATGAGTAATGTGTAGTTTTTCTTATGACTCCTGATTTTGATTTCCTCTGCCTGAAGTTGCTCTTTAGCAACAAGATACTAAATTGAAAAAAAAAAGAAAAAAAAAAAACACTGTTTCTTCCTCTTATTTTTCTGACAAGACTTATTGGACGTTGAATTCGAGTTTAAATGACTTAAGTTTTCCACTATCATGCAATCACATATATGCTTGCATTTGTATAAGATTTAAATTAGTTTGTACATTTTTATTGAAGTAGCTATATATGATTGAATATAATCTTAAATGCTTGATGCTTGCTTTTTAGTATGTAGTAAGCGAGAGAAGGATTGGACGAGGAGGATCAGAAATGATTGGCATCTGGTATGCATAGAGGATCCTTTTGAGATATCTCATGATCTGGGCAGAGTGGTGGATAAATGCAGCATCAAGATTCTCAGGAAAGAGTTTGAACGTGCTGCTGATATAATGCAGTATGATCCAAATTCGTGTGTTAAACTTTTTGAGCCCTGTGTTCCTTCTTGATTCGTTGTTTTTTTTTAATATATAGTGATATTAGGTAGATTTATAGCTGGGAACTAGAGTGAGGTAGTAGTGGACACTCAACTTGTAAAGCTTCTGTTTTGTATGTTTTCATATATGACAATGGGTCATGTCATGTTCATATGTGTATTTTTTAAAGTATCTAAATATATATATGTCATCTAAGTGTAAAAAAATTTTGTGCTTTGACCTTACTTAGCTTCCAAGGTATCAATTAGTTATTGGAGATTTGTATAATACTCAGGCATGGTTAGGACTTGGATTAGGATTTGGAAATTTGTAGTTTTTCAAGATATCAATTACTTCTAATAAAATGAGTATAATATAATTAAAAAATGACTTAAGATTTTAATGATAATAACAATGACAACTAAAAGTAAAAAATATCATAATCTTTAAATTATTTTTAGTAGCCATATAAATTATCAAAAAAATGGCCACAAAATATTATAAGTTTTCTATTAGAAAAATTTTTATTGACAATTGTATAATTACCACAAAAAATTATAATTTTTAGTAGTCATTAAAAATTTTTTTACCGATAATTGTATAATTGCCACTAAAATTTTTTAGCGACAAAATATAAGATGACTAATGTCTAATTATCGATAAATATATTAACAGATATTTTTATTATCATTAAAAATAAAATAAATAGCCGTTAAAAATAATTTTTCTTGTAGTGTCAGTAATGGCGGCAATGAGATCTTTTAGGGAGAGGGCATAAACAATACCAGCTAGTGCATCTACAGTACTACGAATTATGAGATATTTTCGAGCAGTAATCCCTTGTTTTTTCATAGATTTCAGTTGAGCTTTGAGCTGGTGAACCTTGATCTTGCTTATCTTTACAATTAAAATATTCAGTGATAAATATAATTTTGAGATAATACCAGCTAGTGCATCTAAGTGGGAATTTTTTTCTCTCTAAAGTTCCGAAATATATAAAGAGAAAAACTTAGGGTTATTCGTAATTTTTATTTATATTGGTTAACCAGCCCAAATCAAAACCAACATTCAGCCTAAGTGTATGTTTCTTATAATATGTGGCTGAAGCAATTTGTGATTAATTGGGTCAGAACTCAAACATTGCCATAAGCCCAATCAGTTTGGATGAATCAAAAATTTTATTGGGCCAGATTAAATGTTATTGCTACTAAGCCCAATTTTAATTTTGATGAATGTTCCTTATGCTTGATCCGAAATCAAGTGAAGAAGAAAGCAAAAATTGCTTCCAACGGATCCAAGCATTTTACTATGTGATGGATTCCAAATTTCATTAAATTGTCATTTATTACATGGAAAATATGAGAGAAAAATTTGCAGTTGAGTTGATTGATTGTCATAGTGCTGCACGCTACCAATAGCAAAGAAAGGGAAGTAAATTAATTCACTTTAGTTTATTTGTTCAAAAACACTTGATTGCTTCTCTTTCTACATTTTCTATTCTCTCATCTCTCTCCTCTTTTCGGACAATACCCAGGAAACAATGGAAGCAAAACTTAGCTACCGAATTGAAGGAAGAGCACGCTACAAGACCATCTCAATGATGGCAAGAAAACATAAAAAATGTAGTAGCTAAGATTCTTATCACTTGTAGTAAGATTTTGTGATGAGATCTTAGCTTTTCCATACCAAAAATGGAGAAGGAGATTCGGCCAGCAGGAAAGAAGATCTTGGAGGAGATGGCTTGTCACCACTTTTGAGTTCACTCATCACAGAAGGTAGCTAGGGTGGCTGCGTGAGGAAGGAAGCAAAAGTGGAACAGAAGAAGTCATCATCATCATGAAGCATTAAGGGGCAGAAATCCATCTTGGGGAGCAAGCCAAGGATGGAGAGCTCGGATTGATGAAGAGTGATGACCAAGAAAGGACTAGAGGTAATTGCATGTTGGTTATTGCATGAATTATCTCTTCTCTCTCTCTGGCCGAACCGGTTTTGTAGCTTGGAGAAGAAGAAGTTGGCTTGGTTTTTGGCTTCAAATGTGGAGGCTTCCCTCTTCTATAAAAAGAGAGAACAGCCACTGTTTGGAGCAAGGAGAAAGTTTGAGAGTGTAAGGCACAGTATTTTCAGAGCTACTTGAGCTAACAATTTTCTCTTCTCCTTCAATGTATTATGTTTTGTAATTTTCTGTTTAATTTTGTCATGTCTTGAGTCTCATGAAAAAAGGCAAACAGTGAGATTTGTATGAAAAAGCCATAGAGCGAAAAAAAGCAGAAAGTGCAAAATTAAAAGAAAAAGCCATAGATGTCCTTAGAGTTCCTTTGTTCATCTATGTTGTGTTTCATAATTCTGTGAGAATCCCCTTGTAAGTTGGGTTAGCACTTCACAGATTGTAATAAGGAAGATTATAGTGAAATTCCATCATATTTGTGATGGAGACTGGATGTAGACTGCACTGCACTTAGCAGCTGAATCAGGATATATCTGGGTGTAATTTTCTCTCTTCTCTACTCCATTTCTGTTTCTACTGCACAGGAGCAAAAACCGAAAATATCTCGTGTCAAGTGACAAGACAAAAAGAAAAGTCTCGTGGTTAGGGACGAGATAAAAGAAAAAATCTCGTGGGTAGTCACGAGATAAAAAGACAAAAAGTTTCCAAAGTTGATTTCAAAGGTCAGCAAGTATTATCAAGCAAAAAGGGGGCTAAGATTCAAACCCCCTTCTCTTAGCCACTGATAACCATCATAATTTTTTCTTAACTTATTTTTTATAATAAATTTTAAATATTTAAAATAATTTATTTTTATATTTTATAATAAAATATTAAATTTTATTTTTTATAAATTAGATTTTATCTTTTAAATACCATAACAATCATTATATAAAATATCTAAATTATTCTTAAGTATAATTTTAGCTTAGATTTTTTTGACATTTCACACGTACACATCTAACTAATAAATTGTATATTGTACCTAGTGGCGGATTGACAGAAACCTAAGGTGATCATGATCTTCCCCAAATTTTTTGTAAAAAATTAGTAGTAGTAAATAATATTAAGTATTTTTTTATATATAATATTGATTAAAAAAAAGATATATTACAAAATTTTGTAAATTAAAATCTAACTAAAATCTGCAATATGTATTGAACTATTATTTATTGGCTTTTATTAATAAATAGCTCATTCTAATAATTAATAAAAACAATGCTATTATACTAACTCAGTAGCCTATATTATTAATTAAAATAGCCCATCTCCCAACAAAATTTCAATTGATATCTAATGGCTAATTTCTTATTCCATCAAATTCAAATTATGACAGCAACATTGCGAGCGCATACTTTTCTCTCCTAGTGGCTCCCACTTACAACATTATGAACTTGATGAGGTTAAAGCTCCAGATTTAGAATTTGTCTATTCTTGTTAAATTGTGTTGACAGAGACAGAAAAATCAAATATTTATCCTTTAATTAATAGATTAATTCGTCTTATTTTGATTTTCTCTGTGACAACAGCAACAACTGAACGGACTTTCTTTGCTATGAAGATTATTAAAACGAGACTTTAAAATATGATGGAAGATGAATTTTTAGCGGATTATATAATTGTATATATTGAAAAGGAGATTGCTTTAAAATTCACTTCAGAAATAATAATTGATTATTTTAGTTCTATGAAACATCGTCGAACAAATTTAAAAATACCAAAATCTTAAAATATGTAGTTGAATATTAACTTTTATATAATATAATTATTCTTTTGATATATATGCTATGAATCATATTTAATAATTTTTGTTATATTATATTTTAATTTATTTTGTATTTAATTGGTGCCTCTTATGAAATTTCTGATGCGCCACTGATTGTACCAGTACATTGTATTTTTCTTTTTGTAAGGAGGAAGGAAATGGAGATGGGACACAAAGAGTTTCCTATGACAAAAATAGGGTGAGAAAGGAAGAGTTTAAGCTCGAAGACGGGGATCGAGAATCAAAGAGGAATCCCTTGCCCCTGCCCAAGTGACATCCTATAAGGTAAATTGCTCCCAGAGATTGGAGAGAAGTGTTTCACTGAATAATAATACCATCTACTACTGATTAATTAATTAGAAAGGGAGAGACTCTTGAATATAAGAGGAGCTCAAAACAAAAAGAAAGGAGTGACTAAGTTGTTGTTGTAACCGAATAACAACGCTAAAAATAGAAGAATAGATTCGTTACAAATTGGTAATATACCCAGAATATTCTATCTACAAAGCTCACAACAATATACTTACTCTAATAGAGTGGCAAAGATGAATAACTCGGAGGAAACACAGAGATATAGAAAAACTGATTCATTAAACACGACAAATCTGGCAAAAACTTCTAAGAATTTACAATTTTCCTTTCGATAAACAGAAGCATAAGCCATTTGTATTTATGAAGATCACATTTATGTTTATATTTACGTTCTTAGTACTCTGCTATTGATGGGTATAAGGACCTCTCTGTAACTACCTCATGCCAAAAAAAAAAAACATAACAAAAATGCTCTAAGAATTACAGAAGAATTTCTAACCGTGATCACTCTAAAAGGCTGTCAATTGGGAAGATAATTTTGGATGTATATTAATGAATACATGTTCAAATTTGGTGAAGGTACCACACTGATTTGGTAAAGTAAATTGCTCTTAGAGAGAAGAAGGTTTCATTGATTAATACCTCATATTTATTCGTTCAACTAACTACAAATAGAGTCACCTTTAATATAAGAGGTGCTCAAAACAGAAAGAGGGGATCGAGTAACTAGAACAATTGTTGTAACAAAAAAATTACAAGTCTAAAATGAGAACAACAAGCAATTATGCTTCGTTACTTTCTACTACTACAACAAGTACTCCGTTGTTCTGGAGATTGGAATCTCCTTCAAAGATTGTTGTCAAATGTTCTTCTCTCGTTGCATGTTCTGAAATTGGCTCTATTTCATGATCATGCTCTGATATTTGCTCCATCTCAATTTCCTTATCCTCTTCGGGAACCTCTGGCCCTTGGTTAGTTGCCGAATTTTGCTCAACGCCATTTGCTTCTTCAAAGTCTGATTCTAGACCATCATCAACCAATATTTGCTCCATTCTTCTTCTTCTTTTTCTCCTTCTCCTTCTTCTTCTTCTTCTTCTTTCTTCGTCCTCTGGAAATTCATTATCGCGCACAAACATGTAATAATAAAATGAAAAACCGATAAGAGACACAATATTGAGTATTGCTAACATGAGAAAATATTTGTCCAAATGGCGGCCGGCGGTGTTGTTTGATTCATAAAGCCACCTGTCGAAAATCAAGAACCATGGTATGCTCAAGAGTTTTCCTAAACCAATCACCAGATTACTGAATGGCTCAGCAAAGTTCCTCACAGATTCTGATGCGTAGTTCTCGAATAACCTGGATAGACCGTCTTGGCCTTCAACAAGCCCTTCCGCCATTCCCAACAACAGAAATTGTGGAATCAAGGCCTTTGTACTCATAATTCCTGTCGAATACAGTATATGATTTTCCACACTCCATGCGAAGACACAACAAATCGCAGCAAGAAACATTCCAATACCAATGTTTACGGTCGTTGAATCTATTATTTTTCTATTGGCTCCAAATTTGATGATGATCTTGCTGATCTTCTTAGCCACATTAGGTTCTTCCAGTATCAGGAAAAGCATTGGTATTACCATGCCAGTCATGGTGGTCTTGAGGAGGAAGAGATAGGAAATGTCAATAAGCATGAAAATTTTCAAACTGCTCGCTTGTGAAACAAAAAAAGTGTTCCCAGAAGCCGCAACAAAACTGTAAGGGAATAAGCAAAACCCCCAACAGAGCAACAAAACAATGCTCTTGGCTTCTCTAACTTGCTTAACTGTGCAAAGCTCCCCTTTCGTCTCTTGCATATGGGGACTAACATCATCATTTTCAGTTTGTTTCTTGTCAATTATAGCTGCTTTTTCCAACCATCCAAACCCCCGAGGTACTCGCGGTAACAACCTTACAACCCGGTCTTGGCCATGGTTAGCCTCATAGAGATGTCCCTGCTTATAATTCTTCCAGTAATATCCATCTTCTATGGTTAAATATGCCAAAATCCTTTTCCTATAAGCTGCTTTGCACACTCTACAAAACTTGCCAACATTGCTTTCAGGAAGCAAATCTTCATGGTTGTACCATGCATATCCAAAGTAGAACAACATATAGCTCCCTACCATGAATGGTGACACAAATCTAATGCCGTGCCACGGATTATCACCAGCAACTACAGAGCAAATAAAGACTGCGCCAAACGAACAAAAAAATAGAGAGATCGTCCACGCAAAAGAGATACCGTATAGCCTTGCATTGTTGTTTGTGCATTGTTGTCCTAACTCTTCTTTTTTAGCTCTCGCTGTCTCCTCCAAATGAGAGTCGAAAAAATCTTGGGACAAACATTTACCGGCGATGTTTCCCATTGTAAGAAGAGCAATTGCTACAGTGACCATATAATATTCGAAGTACTCGCGATCTGACATTGAAGATATCCAGAACAACATTGAACCCTGCAAAAACAATGTAGATAATACATACTTATCTTTAGGGGAAAAAAAAAACTTGAATTCTACCATATTTGACAAATAACAATGTTATTAAAGTAACCTTCAAAAAACAGTTCTTATTCAGTTATTTCAATTATATAAAAGGAATAAGTTATAAATTACATTTTCAGAATCTGAGGAGGAAAAAAACAGACACTATCTTAATACAACTTATCATATGATATGATCACCAGTTTTGTACAATTATTATATGAAAATTTAATTACTGTTTACATAGTCTAACTTTAAATTAATTTCAATATCCTTAGCTTCTTTAATTTATTTGAGTAATAATTTAAAGAGCTAATTCATAAGGAAAACTCACTAAAAATTAAAGGATATTAAACTATTATATATTTATTTATTTTATAATATACCGTATTTAGTTTGATATACATGGGGAACTAAATTAGCAAATAATGCTAGTATTTTTACTCGTAATAACATTATAGGAATATAAATCTTTTAAAATTATGTCGGTTTTGTCATGACATTATAAATTATGGCACAAAAGATTTATAGAATCAAATTATTTTTACAAAATTGTCGTAGGGGACAAAAGTCCCCGTCAGCTAAGAAGATCAGACTCTCCATAGATAAAAAAATTAAATAATATGATTTTTAGTTATTATTTTCATGTGAAAGAGTTTATTTTTTTACTAATAATTAATTTTAATATTCATTATCTAAAATTTAAAATAATTTAATATGTATACTTTGACATTTGATTAGGTATTAATTCTGTTGTACAAATAAAAATAATTAATTTTTATGCTTGTTATTTAAAAAAATATTTTTCCTCTATGTATATAAAAATATAATTAGATATTAGCATAAAAAAATTATATTGATAGTTATAAATTAACACAAAATTAATTTTTTTTAAATAATTGAATCTTGATTCTAACTTTTAATCACAACATAAGTATTTTCTCTAAATTATATGTAATAAATATTTGAAAGAAGAGAAGTAAAAATATAAATTAGAAACATGAGCAGTAAAAATTTAAAACTAAATAAAAAATATGCATATAATAATATTTTTAATTTAAATTATATTATTTTGTTAATTTTACTTTTTGTAGNNNAAATGTTTTTATTAATTAAATATTGGTTAAAAATATAAATTTTGTTCATCATGTCATATTTAATTAAAAATTAATATTAAAGAGTCAATATTTTTCGGTCAACATCGATTAACTTAGAATTTTTTACTTCAAACAATAAATTCTTTAACTTTAGAATTCTAAATTATAAACCTTAAAAATAATGACTAATATTCGTTTAACTATCAGTTTAGTTGGCCCTATTTTGTCTTAATTGAAATAGTAATACGAATGTAATAGTAATTAACTACCATGGTGGAGGCACTTGCACAAAAACTTATTGCAGTGAAACTGCCGGTGTAGGCTTCTGACATTAGATAAGCAATCACGACAAACAGACATGACAAGCCATCTTGCATATTTCTAACCATAGCACTACCCCTTTCACTATTCAGTGACTCTGTGAGATAGTCCATCATCGTAGAATTTAGCCAATTGTCCATGGAGTTGTAGCTTATCAGCAAACCTGAAACGTAAAATTACCCAATTGATGGGGAGAGAGACAGAGAACAATGAAGTAATTAGATATTTTAAATAAAATTTTAGGAATAAAATCCACTTATATGAGTAATATTTCGAAGATTAATTAAAGACTTATTTAAAAGAAAGTAGAGATGTTAAAAAGAATACCTAACATGAAAAATGGAGCTGGTTGTAGCTTCAGTAACTTGTGAAACTTCATCATCACCGAATCTAAGATGCCGAGTTTCAATTCATGCAATATTAAGAAATTATATAGAGAGATGAAGTGGTGAACCGTGTCGGAATTAATTGCTCCGATATTATATGAAGATTCTCGGTAGCTCTCGCATTCTTACTGGTTACTTTTCCTTCTCAAATACCAATAGAAAAAGATGAATTAATGTGCTCAATAATTCTCATGTTGTTAGGTGGTTTCAGACTTTACAATTTATCACTAGAGTACCTAGGCATTTTCCCCTTATTAGTAATAACTTCCAGGTCGTCCTTTTGACCACAACGAGCAGGGGCATGTGAAATGTGCTATTTTATATTCAAAACATACTAAATGTATACTAAAATCAACGCTAAAATTAACTATTAATATAAAATATATTGATGGTAATCAGTGACTAAGAGAAAGGGTTGAATCTTAGTCCCTTTTTGTTGAGTGTTACTTTCTATCCTTTGAAATAGTTTCAGGAGATTTTTCTTCTGTCCTTTGAAATAGTTTCAGGAGATTTTTCTTCTTTTTGTCTCGTAACTAGTTAAGAGACATTTTCTTTTTGTCTCGTAACCCGTCAAGAGATATTTTTCAATTTTGTCTCCTACATAACAGATCGAAACAGAAATGGAGTAGAAGAGAAAGAGAGAATCACGCCAAAAAGTATCCTGATTTAGCTGATAAGTGCAATACAACCTACATCCAGTCTCCATCACAACAGTGACGGAATTTCACTATAATCATCTGATTATATACACCAATTCTTCCTAGGAACTACCCTTCCTATCCGGGACAAGTCTAGAATCTATCCCCAAAACTGAACTTGACTTGGTCACCTACCAAGCTTTCAACTGCTAAGTGCTAACCCAACTTGCAAGGGGATTTCCACAGAATCATGATACACAACAGATAGATGTACAAAGGACCTCTAAGACATCTATGGTTTTTTCTTTAATTTTGTACACTCTACCTTTTTTCTCTCACTGGCTTTTTCTTACAAACATCACTCTATTTGCCTTTTTCACCATGAGACTCAAACATACAAAACTAAAGAAAAGAAGACAAAATGAAACCCATTGAAGGAGAAGAACTCTGTAAGCTTAGGGTAGCTATGAGAACTCTGTGCTTTCTCTCCTTATCTTAAGTTTTGGCCGTGCACCCTTATTATAGAAGGGGAAGCTTCCAAGGTTGAAACAGTTTAACCGAGCCAACTTCTTCTTCTTCAACACCAAAATCGGTTCGGGCAGAGAGAAGAGAGAGGAAAAACCGAAAGCAAATCAACATGCAATTACCTCTCTCTCGTCCCTTCTCATCAAGTTTCATCAATCTGAGCCTTCTATCTTGACTTTGTCCCCAAGAAAGAATTCTGACCCTTGATGAACTCTTGATCCTTGATAACTCCATCTGTTCTATTTTTGCTTCTTCCTCCATGTAGCTGCAGTAGCTACCTTCTGTGATAGATGAACAAAAAGTAGAAACAAGCTTCACCTCAGAGATCTTCTTTTCTGACCGAAATGGATTACTACTACTTTAGGCATGGAGATCTTGAAGCTTCTTCTCTACATCTTGCCTTTAGTGGAAAAAATTCTAGCCACACCATACTGTAGATCTTCTTTTTGCAAGGGTCATCATCACCTTGGCCCTTGCTTCTTCCTAGCTTCTGCTTTCTTCCTTTGATTACTTGCTTCTACCATCTTCTTCTCTGACACTGAAATGACCGAAATGAAGAGAGAGAAGAGAGAGAATGGAAAAAAGCTTTCAATGGAAGTAAAGAAAGAAATTAAAATGAGTTAAGTTTCAACTTTCCATTCTCCTATGCATAGTAACGTGTGAACTCTTAATTGCCATCAAATCAATTTCAACTTTCTCTTTCCTGTTACCAATGCAATTAATCAAGTTAACTAAATTTGAATTTCATCAAAGAGAGAAGTGGATATCCATGAAAAGCATGCACCCCTTGCTTTCTTTCTTCTTCCAATTTTCGGACCCATGATGATATTGGGTCAAGACAATTATATCTTGGGCTTTGTATCCGTTTTCATAGCCCAATCAACACAAAAAATAATTCAACCATAATGCTTGAATATTGTTTTACCACATGCTGAATATTTTTCTAACCTATTGGGCTTTTTGTTGCTTATGCCCAATGACCATAATTCTGCACACAAAACAGAAATTATTAAACAAATAATTTGAAGCTTAAAACTAAATTAATAATTTTTAATTAATATTTTTAATAATGTTTGATCATCACAATAATTTGAAGTTTTCCAAACTCAACATATATGTTGTAGTATAAAATATATATTAAAGTTAAATTAAATAATATATATATTTATATACAAATTGTTACGGACCCAACACTTCTGGATCCCACAGCCAGAGCGGCCTCCAACCCGGTAACCTGGGTTCAGCCCGCTTTTTCCTTCTGGAAGGCCCAAATCGACCCACTAGACTTTCTAACCGACATTCAAGTACAAATACCTCTCTTATTTTGGCCAAACAAGATAAGATAATATAGCTACCATCACCTATACAAAGGGAGTCCGAGGCCCCTCAGGTACGTCACCCATTCCACTCACCTCATACCTCTTAGATCCATTCTGACTTGAGCGTCGGAGTGTCTTTGCAGGTACCACCCCCCGTTGCTCCAGCTAGACGTTCCGGCGATCGCCTCGACTTGTAAGTCTCTGATCCATCTCACAACCTGCACCAGAGACATGTTGTACACTGGCATCGTCTATGGGGACTTGCAACGTCGCAACGGAATGGCAGATAACCCCGAGGAGTAACCCCCAAGCCCTCACAACTCACGCACACAAACCCCAAATCCCGAACGTCGGGAGGTCACTCCACCCAACCACCGCAGAGTAACAAGCGTCGTTCG
>NC_029786.2:92359782-92368293 GCF_000816755.2 Arachis ipaensis
CCAACCGACCCCGCCACAACAGCGATCAAAAGAAGACAACTGCCGACAGCATGAATCCCGAGCCCCCAACGGCTTAGGGGAAAAGGCGGTCTAGATTATCCAAGGCCGCTGCCTCCGAATGCAGGATCTCGAAGGCCGAGTCGCAACAAAAGAACGGTATCACCGGAGCACGGAAGCCACACGACTTCCAAAAATCGATCCCATCGCGATACCAGACACAACAGGTCGCCCGAACGGCGACACAGAAAAAGGCACGAACGCAGCATTTTCTGAGACTCAGAACGCCGACACGAAGAAGACGACCGACGGCACCACCGGGAAGCCAAAGATACGAAAAGTGAACACGTAATAATGGGAGCCACCCCTTTCACCGACAAAATCCTGAGAGCCAAGCTTCCAAAGGGTTTTGACAAGCCTACGAACATAAAATACAACGGAACCAAAGATCCCCAGGAACACCTAACAGCCTTCGAGGCCAGGATGAACTTGGAAGGGGCCGCCGACGCAGTCCGATGCAGGGCCTTCCCGGTAACCTTAGCCGGACCCGCGATCAAGTGGTTCAACGCCTTCCCAAACGGGTCTATAGCCAGCTTCCATGATATCTCGAGGAAGTTTATGGTCTAGTTCACCACCAGAATCACCAAAGCCAAACACCACATCAGCCTGTTGGGAGTCACCCTAAGACAAGACGAATCCATGAGAAAGTACCTAGATAGATTTAACAATGAGTTCCTAACCGTCGACGGGCTTACGGACTCAAATCGCAAACCTTTGTCTGACTAATGGACTCATGAATGAAGACTTCCGGAAGCACCTCACACCTAAGCCGGTCTGGACCATACACGAGATTCAAAGGGTCGCCAGAGAATACATAAACGATGAAGAGGTAAGCCAAGTCGTAGCTGCCAACAAACGGCAAAACTGCAACGCAGCACCTCGTCACAATCCTCCACCAAAAGAAACCAAAAGGAACACCCCAGACCAACGAATACGAACTGAACCCCCAGAGTAAGAAAATTCTCTAATTACACTCCCTTGCTAGCTCCCATCACCGAGATCTACCACCAAAGAGCAGAACGGGGCATCCTCCCAAAGGCCCGACAACTTAAAGAGAGAACAGGCAGAAATAAAAGCCTATACTGCGACTACCACCGAGCATATAGGCACAGAACACAAGACTACTTTGACTTAAAAGACGTGCTCGAGAAAGCCATCTGAGACGGTAAGCTCCCCGAATTCACCAAAATCATCAGAGAACCAAAACGCGTAGAAAGGGATAGGTCACTAGAGCGTGAAGGACGCAACCCAATGACACAACGACAAACCCCCCGGGAAAGCCCAGAAACGGACCCCACCATAGTTGTAAACGTCATTACAAGGAAAGATACAGCAGGAAAGTCAAAATCAGCGTTGAGAAAGGACCTCAAAATTATGGCGGTCTGAAATCGAGCCCCAACCCTCACTACCACAGAAGCGATAACGTTCTCCCTCGATGACTGCCAACACGGCACTTCGGCAGAGAACGCCCCATTTGTCATCTTCGCAAGGATAGGAACAGGACTAGTTAGAAGAATACTAGTCGACGCCAGAGCAGACTCCAACATCCTTTTCAGAGGGCTTTCGACAAGCTCGAACTTTGGAATGAAAACCTATAGGCCCACCGCAACGGGGTGACCGAACTCGGAGACAACTTCCTCAAATCAGATAGCTCCATAGTCCTCCCACTCACCATCGGAACCAGAAGCCAAAGGAACACGATCCTATTCGAGTTTGTAGTCCTCAAAGACTCCACGACCTATAACGTCATCCTCGGAAGGAAAACAATCAATGACCTCTCCGCAGTAATCTTCACTAAATTCCTGCTCATGAAATTCATAGCCGACGATGGCACCATTGAAACAATTCACAGAGACCAAGAAACCATAGTAGAATACAACAATACCAGCCTAGCCCTCCGAAAAAGATCCCGTGATGTGGCCGACATCTTTCTCACCGACCTTGACGCCCGACAAGACGGGCAGCCTATACCAGAACCGGAGGTTGACACGAAAAAACTACAGATAGGGCAAACCAAGGAAGAACATACGTTCATCAACAGTAACCTCCCATATATGACCTCAAGGAAGAACTTGTGAGCCTCTTGAAATGGAACAAAGACTTATTCGTGTTCATCCCGGCTGACATGCTGGGCATAGACCCTAATCTAATGTCCCACCGACTAGCCGTGGACCCCAAATCCAAGCCTGTGGCACAAAGGAGACGAAAAAAGTCCCCAGACCAAGCAACCGAGGTCAAGAAACAGGTCAAAGCCCTTTTCGAAGCAGGCTTTATCCGATAGTTAAATTACACGACCTGGTTGGCCAGCGTCNNGTTAGTAAAAAAGTGAACGGAAAATGGCGAATGTGCGTCGATTACACGGATTTGAATAAAGCCTGTCCAAAAGACGCCTTTCCCCTTCCAAATATCGACGGACTCGTCGACGCCACGTCTGGCCACCAATACTTCAGCTTCATGGACGCCTACTCCGAGTATAACCAAATACCCATGCACCGACCGACGAAGATAAAAACGGCTTTTTATCACTTCCGATGGCACGTACTGCTACACAGTCATGCCCTTTGGATTAAAAAAACGCAAAAATCACTTATCTGAGTCTCGTTAACAAAATATTCCAGGACCTATCCGAAACCAAGCTAAAAGTTTACATAGATGACATGCTTGCTAAAACTCAATCGGGCGAACAACTCATCGGCGGCTTATTTTTAATTTTAAATAACAAATCGAACTTTTAAATTTAAAAAATCAGAGGGTCATATTTTCATAGTGCACAAATCGGAGAGTTCGATTAGTATGCTTAAAAAAAATTTTCAGTACTACAATACAAATCTTACCATCAGATTTGTATTTTTTTTCAAAAAAAAAAAATAAAACTCAAATTTATGATATAAAAAAAAATTAAAAATCACAAATTTGATTTGATTCTCATATTTGTGATATCCATACAAGTAAAAATTTATTAAATTTTTACATTATTAAAAAACACCGCTACAACTTTAATATTAAAAATAAATAACTCAGTAGGGCTAAAATAAAGTTGACACCAACATGCCAAAAGAATTAACAAAAATGCTCTAAAAGAATTCGAGGAGAATTCCTTACGTGGCTCTAAAAAGTTTTCAATTGGGCAAATAATTTTGATATTTATTAATGAAAATGCATGCTACTGAAAATAGCAAAATTCATGCTATTTAAAAGACTAGATAGCGAGGTGAAGCGCGTCGGTTAATTCACCGCTACAACCTAACTAACTTTACATGAAATTTCTTGGTACTTCTCACGATCTTACTGATTAGTTTCCCTTCCCAAATGCCAATAGAAAGATGAAAATGATAAGCTTATTATTATGATAAGCTTATTATTAATAATAAGCTCGTGGTAGTAGACCATTTTGACTAGCTATGAGGTTCAACCCCCAGCTACTAAAACGATAGGTGCATGCAAATCTCATTAATAAGAAAATATAGAGTTGAACTTCCAAACGAGGTAGAACCGTGTTCATTAAATGACTGTGGGACAAATACTGCGACAAAGAGATTGTGATTGTTAGATTTTCATTATGATAGTGTTCGTACCTTATGTGGAGGTTACAAGCTGAGAAGATTCGGAGTCCTAACTTGAACGATGTTGGAATTAGGCTGAGAACTATCTATAAGACATTCGAAATCTAAATTAGTAATGTTTTAAGTAATAGAAAGAATAGAATGTTACTTGTTTAACGCCAAAAAATCCATGAAAATTTTTCAGTTTCCTTCGAACAGTTGCTTCTCTCTATTTTCGAATGGTCAAAAAAGTAAAAAGTCAAATATATTTAATGATAACTTATCTTTTCTATTTTCGACTTTATTACTTCTTTACTTGTTCTTTTTTTGTTTTCAACTTAATGACTTTCTCACCTTTTTTTTTTTAATTATTCTGTTGGTCTCTATAGTTTCGTAAAATTTTTAATAATTAGATTTTTATATTTTTTTTTTCTTTTAATTGAGTCCTTGTACCAATTTTTGTTTTTAATTTGATCCCTATACTTTATTTTCCTTTTAATTGATCCTTGCACTAATTTTTTTTTGTTTTAATTAGGTTTCTATACAATTAAACCAATTACTGTCAAGAGGGACCTAATTGAAAAAAAATTGGTACAGCGATACAGGGACCCAATTAAAAGAAAAAAAAGTATAAAAACTTAATTAAAATTTTCACAAAATTATAGGATTAACAGAATAATTAAACCTTTTTTTATATGACATTTGACATGATTAAGGACTTGAAATTCATGATCCATAGAGAGAACTTCTTACTAATTCACTGTAGAAGATGAAGCCAAAAAACAAAAGAAAACACCACATTGAACCATCTGAAGTCGTTCTCCCGACCTCCTTTGGTTACATCCTGGAAAAAGACTTTCACTCTCCTGAGTTCGTAGACTCATATCTTATGACTAAGACCACCAAATGGGACTAGTCAAGATACTCTTTGAAGACACCTTATCCCACTACAAAAAAAGAGGTTTAAAATGGCATTTTTATTACGGCGGTTTTGAAAAACCGTCGTAATATCCGGGCATTAAGGCATTTTTTAATGCCGCCATAATTGATTTATATTTGGTGGCGGTTCTATTAATTATGGCGGTTTTGAACCGCCATTAACACATATGTATAAAATGCAAACATTTGCAATCCCTAGTTTTAGAACATGTAACATTATGCATATGGCGGCCTCTTCCTTCTCTCTTTCGTCCTCCTCTCCGTCGAATCCAATTTTAATCATTTCAGAACCCATTTTTGTCTATGTTGCTTTGTCCACTACACTTTTACCCTCCATCGCTGCTGCATCTTCAACAGAATCGAAGGTTCCAAGCTACACACGCGCCTTCTTCCTCACGCTATAGAACCGCATTTCGCGAACGTTGTTTCCCTATTGTCGATGCTCCTAGCCTGTGCGACGATTTCCGATCCTCTTGCTCTCTAACGACACTCTTCTCCAGTAACATCTCCTATGATGATGTCTCCTCTAACTTCCTCTCCTTGCCGTCCTAGCTCTGTGTCTTTTCCGCCATCAGCACCTCCCTTTCGTTCTGAATATGGAAGGTCAGCTTGCTACTTTTTTACATTTTAGGATTCAAAAGTACAAATTATTTCTCTGCTTTTTGCTTATGTGAAATTGGATATGCTGATAAGGTATTGAAATTGGAATTAATTAATTCCTATCATAGGTAAATTTTTAATTAGTTACGTCTTTCAATTTTTCTATATCCAGATATTTTAGAATTAAAGATATCTATAGCAGAAAATAAAGACATGTATGTAAGGATACTGAATGAACATTTTCTAAATTTAGGAAATTCAATGAAATTAAGAAGAAAGAAAAAATGAATTATAGCATGAGAGTAAGTAATGGAACGAAGAAGTTGCATCTTCTCGTGTAGTAGTGCTGCTCTCTTTTGCTCTCTAGAAACCATGGGAAGGTGTGTTATTTTTGTTTCTTCTGTTTTGCTATATATATATATATATATCAACTTCTGTAGATCTCTATCTGAAGCTATTTATATATAATTAGAGAGATAGAAAATTCCTATAAGGAAGACCTCTCATCAAACAACACTATTTACTATTTATTTATTATTGTTGTGTTTTTTTTTCTCAAAAACTATCAAAGTTTCTGCTGTGGTCTGAGGGATCGCCATTCTCAACCTCAATGCTGTCCAAGGAGGGTAGAATATGCTATCCAAGTTGGTGCCACAAGAAGAACAAGTCAGAGGCTAGTGTGTTAGTTCAGCATGTAGCAATTGTCTGGTTTTCATGTTGAGAATAGACTCAAGGAAGAGGTATAAAGCATCTGCTGAAATTTGACACGTTTTTGTTCTTAGATTTAGTCATAGTTTGTACACATAATGGCAGTATAGAAGCAAAATAGTTTTGTTCCTTTGTGCTATTTGTTGAAATATTTTTAGTATTTAGGGAACCAGATTTTATATTCCAGATGTTTTGCTTATGTGATAGGCTTAAATATTTGTTTAGAAATCAACCTTAACTTGAGTAGTTAATAATTGTGCATTCAATCTAAGTTATAAATCCACAACTACTTTATTCTTATAAATTGTAATTTGAGAATAATATATTTTCTTTATTTATAAATCCCGTGGTTTGCTTCATTATCCTGTGACCAATTTTTGTGGTTGCCAATTTGATGACAGGTTCTGAAGTGGGAAGATGCAGAAATCGGAGAGCTAAAAGAAGGCGAGGTGCGCACGAGGAACAAAGCCATTGGCCTTAATTTTATCGATGTCTACTTTCAGAAAGTTTATAAAGCCCTCTCATTGCCTTTCACACCAGGTTTTTGGAGTTTATTTACCTCTTATCAATTGATCTGTCATAAAACACTTATGCCAATGCCAAAAAAAAAGAAAATAAAAAGAAGAGGTAGAGAAAAATTGTTTCGGTTCTATAATGCCATTAATGAGCAGTGACCTGAAGACTTGTCTGTTCTAGTGTTCAATTACTCCATGCAGCAATTCAAATTGTGGATTATTTAGCTTGGTTTAGTGCTTAGTCGATACTTGTTAGTTTGACTAGTTTCAACATAGAAGGGGATGAGGTTTTCAATTATTCACTTGCAATTGGTTCCTTTACTGGGATTAGGTAGAATTAATATTTTGCTAAAATATTTTATTAGTTATAAGTTATAACAAAAATTGTACATTGTATTCTTGGCATTTTACATACTGGAAAATTAGATTTTCTCCTACTTATTACCGCAGAGAACACTAGAAAATGATTGGGTGTCAACGAAGTTATATTCTAAATTTTGTTGATGGCTATGATCCATGGATTCTTTAAAATTAAGGATGTATTGTATTGCACTCTTATCTTTCAAAGAGTATTTGAGTCAGTTATGAAGACTTGCCTCACCATCTATTATCCATAGAATCTGTGGATAATTGACCGCTGGTTTTCAATTACGGTTGTAGTGATCCTATTTCTGTGGTTAGAGCCAAGGGAATTGGAGTTCTTGGGCTTGATCGATAGTGAGCAGAATGCCATGAATGGGGTAAGTTTAGATGGTTTAAATACGTTATTAGATATTAACATAGTTTAGAAAATTGGATGGTAGATTTGATTGATTAGTGTTTATTGCAATGCTTGTATTTTAGTAAGTTTAGCAAGACAAGGTTTTGTATAGGAGTTATTACTTTTGATTTTCAATAATAAAAAATTATATATTATATTAATATTTTGTTTATGAGTTTTACAATATTTTATTTATGGATTATGATTTTTTGTTATTGGAAATTTTAATCACAAAATTATTTATTTAACGCGATAAAAATGACGGTAAAAATTATTTTTTTAAACGATAAAAAATGTCACTATCAGGGTAAAACGGCGGTTCAAAAATGCCATTTTAACCAACCAAAATGCTACTGTCAGGGTAAAAATAGCGGTTCAAAAATGCCATTTTAACCAACCAAAATGCTACTCTGTCAAGGTAATAATGGCGGTTCAAACTGCCGTTTTAACCTATCCGAAAACCGCCATTTTAACCCTGGAAATAATGGCAGTTTGAACCACCATTTTAACCAACCAAAATGCCACTCTGTCAGGGTAATAATGGTGGTTCAAACCGCCATTTTAACCTATCCAAGAACCGCCATTTTAACCCTGAAAATAACAGCGGTTTGAACCGCCGTTTTAACCTATTCAAAAACTGCCGTTTTAACCCAGGGAATTGTGGCGGTTTTTAGAAAATCGCCGTAATAACCAGAATGGCGCCCAGAATTACGTCGCTTTACGAAACCGCCATTATTAGTAATAATGGCGGTTCAAACCGCCGTAAATACCAAAAAACCGTCGTTTTTACCAGAATTTTTTGTAGTGTCCTGAGTTTAGAGGATACTTTTTTTAAGCTACTTTTGTTAGCGATACCAAGGTATAAATTTTAAATTTTCGTTTTGAATTTATGACAAAGGATAAAAAAATTAACAATGCCAACACTCAAATTTAGAATTTAAACGCATCTTTGACTTCTCTTTAAGAGGAAACACTACAAGAAATGTGTTGAATACCGCCGGATTTAGCGTCGCACATTAGCATTGATTTTGCCAATGGATTTATCGATGATTTTTGTGTGGAATTCGTCAAATTAAATCATTACTGGAGGATTTTCATTTTTGACGGTAAATTCGCAAGTAATAACTGGAGGAAAAATAGACACGAAATGTAGCGTAGGATTTACCGGCAAATTTTGCCACCAGCAAACCCAATTATTAGTGGAACGCTGCATTTTGGTGACTCGCAATGCGTTATCGTCGGATTTATCCGCCGATAAATCTAACGGTAACGAGCCCTAAAATTCAAAGTGCGAACCCTCTCCCCCTTTATTTTGAAATCTCCTCTATATATATATCTCTCTCTCTCTAACCTCTCTTATCTCACACTCTCTCTAACCCTCTCCTCTCCC
>NC_029786.2:92368396-92383712 GCF_000816755.2 Arachis ipaensis
CTCTCTCTCTCTCTCTCTCTCTCTCTCTCTCTCTCTATTTGTGTCTCGCTTTCGTCGTCCAGCACCGCCGTGTGCTCTACCAACAGCCATTGCATCTCCCTCTCCTAAGTTCTTCTTTCTATGTTCGACACTCAGGTTTCATGGTCACTCTTTTTCTTTGTTTAATTTAATTTAGGATTTAGTTATATGTTAATTTAGCATTTAGAATTTTGTTATCATATGCTAATTTAGGATTTAGGATTAAGTTGATTTAGGATTTAAGATTTAGTTATATGTTAATTTAGGATTTAGGATTTGGTTATCATATGCTAATTGCATGCTTTAGAAGAATAGAATGTTAATGAGGGTGGAGACTTAATGTTTAGTGTTGGGTGGGTTTAGGCCATTGAAGATAAATTCTCTTGTTAAAGCCTAAATAATTAATAATTAATATTTTTTATGTGACTATATCAAATATTATTTCAGTTATTAAATTTAATTTACTTGCCTATGATATTTGAAGATATAAAATTAATACTATATAAGTTGTATTAATTATACATTGTATATTTGTACCTAAATCATTATATATTGTCTGTGCTAGTATCTGTTTCTTGAAATTTATGAAATATAATAACTTCTATGAATTAATGAGAATGTAAAAGATTAGTTCTAGTTGAGTATTCATCATGTGAATCTATATGAATGCATAGAAATTATGAAATTATTATAAATAAATATGAAGTAATATATTATGAAGTCATTATTGCAAAATAAATTTCATGATGATTGAATGAACATGTATAACAATTATTTGCTGAAATTTTTAAGCATAATTGAAACAAAAAATGTTGCCTTTTCAATGTATAAATAAGTTAATATATTCTGCTAGAAATATTGTGAATTTACTTGAGTTTTGACCGATATAGTGGATTGAGGTTGGTTGAATTTGAAAGAACTGTAAAAGTGGATATATGTCCAATTTTAGGGGAGGTTATCTCAAACTCTTTTTATGATAATATAAATGTTGAAGGATTTGTGTTGTATATATGTTGATTAGTGTTAATAATATATTCTCTTTGCAGACATGACGACAGGTAGTAGAGGTAGAGCGACTAGGTCTTGTGGTCGTGGTAGAATGAGGGTTTCCACGGATCCCCGGACTGCTCAGTCATTGCTTTTTACTCCGATTACCCCGTCGACTCCTTTGACATCACAGGTGGGTCCAGTGGACCAACAGTTCATCTTGGCCCCGAACCCCCGAACTACGTGGTTCTTTCTGTTACACCTCCTCTGCTCCCTACAGCTCCAGCGACAGAGCTCACATTGGGTGATTCCTCTAATGCATCCCAACCAGATGCTCCTCCACCACCGTCTGCATACGGATGAGGATTTGGCTTTATGGCATTCAGAAGTAAGTACATACAATTTTAATGTCTTTTATCCGTAATCTATTTTGAATTTGTTAAGTTTTATGTGTTTTTATGTGTTTGTCTAATCTTAAGTTTTCATTGATAGGTTTACACCAAACAATAATACATGTACACATGATATCTCTAATGTGATTAAGTTCATGTACGATAACCCATGGCCGAACTACATGAAGATTCCTGTTGAGACCAAAAAGCGATGATTTTAAAAGTGGATAGTAAGAATTCAATGTTGTTGAATTAACTCTATTTTAACTGTATTTTATTTAGACTAACTAATGTTGCTGAAAAAAAAAAATCAAATAGGTTTCATTTTTTCTTGGCAGAGATTTCATTTTTTCTATGAATGAGTAAAAAATGTGATTTACATATTAACTTATATTGCTAATTTTTTTTTGGAATGGGGATATTGCTAATTTTTAGAAGCATATCAAATTCAATAATAAGCATATCAACTTTTAGACCGAGGATATTTTTGTATGAAAATAGGTTTATTTTGTAAAGAAAAAATTTTTAAAAATATTATTTTATCTTACTGACAAAATTATAGGTGGATTTTCTGTCTATATTTAGAGTTGGAAATGCTTTCTTAGGTTTTAATTACCGACGAAAAATTTGTCGAAAAATCTGTCGCTAGTTACCGATGAAAAATTTGTTGAAAAATTGGACGGTTTAAGCAAAATTAAAGTGACGATTACGAAGAAAAATCTGTCGATAACGAAAAAAAAATTTTTGGTAAATTACCGACAAATTTTCTGTCGAAAAATCTGACGATTTTTTAGTGAAAGGGGGGACCATTACTGAGAGAAATTCTATCGGTAGCGGAAAAAAAATCTGTTAATAAATTATCGACGAACAAAATCTGTCAGTAAATAATTTTCGACAAAACTTTTATAGAGGGACAAAATTCGTCGGTAATTTTGTTGGTAATAAAAAATCCATTAGTAATGAAGACCAAATCTGTTTGTAAATTCATCTATAATAGGCAATTTTTTAGTTCTGTTCGAAAAAAAATTATTTTTTATTAAGACACAGTTAAACACATACTACCACGTATATTTCAATTTTTTAAATTTAAACTTCTCATTTCTTAAAGTAGTACGTTTATTTAACTTGATTAATTAAAATTACTTATTTTAATATTTGTTCTGCAACCTTAATTTTCAATATTTTTAAAATTAAAAATTATGAAATTTAAAAAAATTAAAATCTAAAATTATCTATTTTAAAATTTAAAAAAATACAAATTTTAAAATTTTTTATTTTTTAAATTTTAATATTTTCAAATTTTAAATTTATTTTGCTACCTTTGTTTATTTCAAATTTTATAATTTTACACTAATAATAGTATTAGGTTTATATTTTAGTTTAAAAAATTACAAACTAAGATCAACTTTAAAAATACTAAATCAACATCAGTTGAATAAAAGTTGTGAGATCTTTAATTAACTAAACACAAGTATTTTTAAATTACAATATCAATTTTTTTAGAATATTTATTTTGAAATCATTTAATTTTTACTATTTTTTTGTCAATTTTAAATTCACTAATTTAAAATTTATAAACTAATTTTTTTAAAAAACCAAATACACATCACTAAACTCTAAATCTTAAACCTTTAAACATAAACTCTAAATCCTAAATCACAAACTCTAGATCTTAAACCCCAACACATAACTTCTCAACCCTAAACCCTCAAGAACATATCCTAAACCCTAACCACAAATTCAAAATGCCTCAATCATAACCTAAACTATAAATCCTAAACTACAAACTCTAAACAATTACTACTAAATAAAAAAATATTAAACAAATAACTCTTAAACACTAAACCCAAAACCTCTTAACTCGCTTATAAATCTTAATCCATAATTCTAAACCTTAAATCCTTAATCCTTCAAATCTAAACCAGAAACTATAAATCATGAATAATAATAATAATATTATCTTTAAAAAAAAAACACGTTAAAATTTTGAAATATAATTTGGATAATTTTTTTATTAGAAAAATAAATTAAATACATTGGTATATTATAATTTATATATAATATAAAGAAGGGTATTAATGTAATTTTATTTGGTTATGATTTTCTTTTTTTTTTTTTTTTTTTTTTTCCAAACACAAAAAAAAAATTATTTTATTTTTTTTTTCATTTTTATTTTCCAAGTGGAATGCATTGGAATCTTTCATATTGTTATACAAAATTTCCATTATGGCTCCGGGTAACCAATTTTGTCGATATCTGCCATGATATGTGCAATATAAAGAAGAGAGGCGAACCTGAGCCAAGACAATGAAAACAATCTCATGCATGGCAAGAGTAGTTTTCGTTGAAGTTTACAACACCTTCTTCCCAAGTAGTTTAAAGTAATTTTAGACAATTAAATAATCATAACTTACAAAGACTACAAATTCTAATGGGATTGTTATAAGAATTTATTTTGAATTTTGATGTACTGTCAGTGTCAGTGTAAAGTATTTTTATACGTGCATTTAATTACGCAATGCTACATCAATAAAAAAATTATTTTTTACGACTGCAATTTACACTATCAGTGTATTAAAATTAAACTTTTGTTATAAATGTAATAAGTAGGGTTTTTCGTGCTAATATGATATTTATATAGCAGAATCGGTCTCGTTTGAAAAAAAATAAAATTCAGTCAACAAATGAAAATTTTACAAATACAAAAATTAGAGAGTTATATATTTAAAATAATAAAATTACAAATTCAGAATCTATAGGTATTAATTGTTGACTATTTTTCATATAATCTCTATGTATTTGTCCTAATACTTAAATCATTCTTACTACTTTCCCTTTTCCTACAACCCATGATCTATGCTTCGTTGTAAACTTAGAAGCGCATCACCTTAAAAGATCTTAGAAAAAAAAAAGAATCATTTCAATAGTTTAATTTAATTATTATCGCTTTCCTTTTTCTCGTCACTTTTTCAACAAAGGTTGACTGAATATGAACCAAAGAACCACCGCTAATAACTTATTAGAAGAAGGTTATGTACTCTGTACTCGACCATTTTGAAGGTAAAATTTCTTTTTTCTCGTCACTTTTTCAATGCAAAAGAGAAGGGGGAAAACCGTGTCATGCTTAGACAGTTAGATTCTATTCATCAATCATCAGTTTTAATTGTTTACTAGTTTAGTTATAGTTTCAGTTTGTTGAATAATATTCTTCTTAGTTTAACAGTTATGTCATTTATGAATCCAAAAGCACTTTTGTTCCGGAAGTGACTTTAGAATTACGTCTTATAATTGTGGAATATAGATTTGTAGGATTGAGACACAAATTTGCGGGGCATCTTTCCAGTCCAGGTTAGCATTTTTATTATAATAGAGATGTATCTGCAAAAGACTTCGTTGATCAAATTAGCTCTAATAGATATAATGATTAGAATTATTGGATCGCATATCTTAAGTGTGTGTTAAACTTTTATTTAAAATGTTTTGAGAGGGATCTTAATAGAGAAAATAATTCGAATAGACTTATATGAAATTTATCCAAAATTCTATGCGAATATATTTAAACAGTGCAATTAAATATCTTTTAAATAGTTTCTTTTATTCAGTCTCTAGAATTAATACGTAAAAGTATGTATTAAAATTAATTAAATAATAATAAATTCTTTAAAAAGTTGACTAAAGACTAAAATTTAAAAATTAAAGAACAACATTTCTCATATCTAAAAAAGGTCCAATCTAAGAATTGAACCATAATTTTGATTCTATATACTTACACATTTAAAATCATTCATTCTTGTCATGATAATTATTAAAGTTCTTACCATTAATTTTTATATTTGCTTACCACTTATTAGCATATTAAATAGTGTTGGTGGATTTCTAACTCAAATAAAGTCCACAAATTAAATAAAAATAAATAAATAAAAAAGTAAGAAAGAAGTGATTAAAAGCTAAAAAAAAGTAGGAGACAAAGATTGCATTCCAAACAAGAATAAGAAAAGAAACAGAGAGGTAGAGGAGAAGAACATCGACAAAGAGAAGAAAAATGGAAAAGAAAATAGTGCTATTTTGATCATATTAAATTGGTATATTTATTTTATTTTTTATGAGATTTTAGTATGTTAATTTTAGTATAGAGTTTTACTGTATACTTGTGTGTTGAAAAAAGGAACCTGGTTGTTCTTTGAGAGAGTGAGTGATTACCATTTTGTCAAATGATGGTTTTGTTGTTATTGATTTTGGATTACAACGTTATTTGTGTGAATAGTATCTTTCAATGAGAATTTGGCAATGAAATGTTGTGAAGGTAAAAAGATTGCTTTGTTTTTTTCTTTTAACTGATGAATTTTGTGTGAATAGCATGTTTTATTTGAATTTGCTACATTCTAATTCTAATTGAATTTTTTGTTTCTGTTTTTAAAAGGGTGTCTGTAATTTTCGAGGACCAGCGACACCCATGGAAAAAGAAATCATCTGACAAGATTGTGCTTGAGAAAGAAGTAGCAGAATTGGATTCTACTAGTGCATGCATCCTCTGAGGCTAATCAAGTATATATAATATTCATTGGCATTTCAGAAAAATGTAAGGTTTATTTGTGCTTGAGGAATTTTGAGTTTAATTGATTTGGTTTCTTAGGTTTTGGTAATTGGACTCTCAGAATTCATTCATATCGTTGTAGTTTTTTCTCGCCCTTAGCATCTTGTTTGTGTTTCTCTAGGACCTTTACTTCGATAAATTGGTTTTTGTGGATTTAATCATTTATTTGATTTTGTTGTCTTCGCGTGTGATAATAGGAGAGCTACAAGAAGCCAAACTATGAAAATCGGCTTTGCACTACAACAATTCTGATCTATGGCAACATATATATTCTAAACAATACTTAAAAAGTATTGTCTAAAATAATAAAAAGCAAATCTTAATATTTATTGCAAAAAAATAAGACTATTGCAACTTTTTTAAATCAACATGTTATAAATGTTCTTTTTTAGTTAATTAAAAAACATAACAAAAATGTTGCTTTAATAAATTAAATAGACAACATTTATTGTATTCATATATTACATTTTATAAAAGTTGCTTTAAAATTTTTAATAAACATCAACTTATAAATGTTGTCTAAAATAAATTAATATTTTTTCTTAAAATTATAAGCTTCTCTCCAAATATTTTAACAAAATATTTTTTCCCACTTTAACTAAAAAAAAAGAAAAACAAAATCCCTTTCCTCCACGGGCCTTCAATTCATCATCTTCTTCTCCTTTTACTGAAAGAAAGTCTGAGACAAAACCCAACCCTAACAAGCACAAAATCATCTTCATCTTCCTCTCTTCGATGATGGCAATAGAGGAGACATTGACGTGTGCTCTTCTTTGCTAATTCATCCTCATCTTCATCTTCCTCAGACATTGACGTGCTACTAAATCATCTTCTTCTTCGTCTTCTTCTCTTCGAGGATGGCAATGGAGGTCTTGACACGCGTTTGAGCTTTGATTCTCTCTGCTTGTAGTTCGAGATTCAATCTTCTCTGCTCGCAATCGAGATTCAATCCACTTTGTTCGCGTTTGACCTTCGATCATCTCCGCTAGCAGTTTGAGCTTCCATCATTTCTGCTCACTTGTTCATCACCGGGTACCTATGATTCTGCCTATTCCTTTTTCTTTTTCATTTTGAATCCTAATTTTAATAATGTTGATGTTGCTATTATAGGGTTTTTAGTAATAATGTTGCTGTTTCGAGCTTGCCGTTCATATTTGTGTATATTTGTGTATTTTGTAACCAGATCTATAAAGTCTTTAGGTTTTGCTTACCGTTCATCTATGATCTCTTCCAATTTGCCAGCGTTCTTCTGCTAGGGTTCATTACCGCTGATCATTGTTTTACAGGTACTCATAATTTTATCTCTGTTTTTTTTTTATTTTTGTGTTTTGAATCCTAATTTTTGGTTATATGAAATTTGTTGCTGTATGTGTGCATTAGTGTTGAAGCAACTCTACTGTCAATGTGTGCGTTTAATGAAACTGCATGTGTATTTTAAATCTTCTGGTTGAACTTAAACTTGTTTTTACATACATAGCTTTGTGCAGTACCATTTTATTTTGATTTTTTTATTATGATTTTAAATTTTAGCTTATATATATTACAAAATACCTGTTGTTTTATTATTATAATGGGGATGAAATGGTTTCAGAGATGGGTTATGGTAGAAGCAGTTGTTGAAGTGATTAGTATAATTATTATGATGAGTTGGTGTGTGGAAGGAGTTGGAGTGAATTGGGTAACACAAGCTACACATGATTTTTACACTATGATGGTTATCGATTCCCCCTTTGAGCATGGAAATCAGGAAGTGGAACCCGCAAACCAGTAACAGTGTAAGTCTATTTTGGGCAGTGTCTGCTGCCTCCATTGCCTTCAAGAAAACAGATCCCGCTTATTCATCAACCCTATTAACCCACTCTAAATCAGTAATAACCAACAATTCATTATCTCTTATTATATATGAATCTTTCGTGTTGAAGAATTAGCTAGCTCTATATATATGACACACTATATATGACACACTACGTTCTTTAATTTGTCCATGCATGTTCATTGCAGCTGTTTGATTTTGCTGACAAGTATAGAGGATCGTACTCGCTTTCTTGCCCATTCTACTGCTCCTACTCAGGTTACCAGGTATAATCTGCCTTGGGTAACGATGAGCTTAGAAAAACTCTTCAAACCATTAATTTTTAGTATTTTTCATTTTTTTTGTTATTATTTCATCTTTATAAATACTAAATTATTTTTAACATTGGATTTCCAAGTCATGGTTAATTTGTTAGCGCCCTGAGGCTTGCTCTGTAGTCGGTTCCATTGAATGTTCAATAAATATACTTTTAGAAATTTAATTTTTATGTTCACAATGTATTTTTTTTCTGGTAATGCTAATTTGACTACCTCAACATCTCCAAATTGATCTTTTAGAGACGGTTCTTGTATTTATATTAACATGATGTGTATTTGCACAATTGCTAAAAAATATACATAGTTGTTGGTAATTGAAAATTTTGTGGTTATCAAATTAGTATCATTTCCCTTATATAACACAATTCATTTTCACTCATACTCTTTCTCATCTCTTCTGGTCTCTCCTTCTTATAAGTAAAACTCTAAGGCTCAAAACCATGGCTTAAAAGAGAGTGAACATATTCCTTCTTTGATGCTTTTCCTGGGGAATGAAATGGAATTAGTGAATTACCACTTTTAAGCATAAACATATATAAGGAGGACCAATTATGAGGACTGGGTCATTAGGTGGGGCAGCTAGCTACTGTGGTTGTTTCTAGAAATTACATTATTGAAATTGACATCCTAATCATAATGATTAGTATAGTAGTGATGACAAATTGAGAATAGATTAATAGTGATTAGTTCATTTATGTAGAGTAGTCCACTAAACTAATATTCTTAGTCCTGTTATATTTGCGCATAATAAAATCCAACTAACTAGGCTTCTTTGGATGGCTTCTTTCAACGCCACATATAACTCATTATTTTACAGGTCTGGTCAAGAAAGAAACTAAAAAAGAAAAAAAGAATTGTGGTCTGTGTTCTTTATTAAAAATAATTAGAAAATATTTATTTTTTAAGTTTCTTTTTTTCTCATTTCATCTTATTTTTTATTTGATCTCCTTAATGCATCTAGATGTTAGTACTGATCATATTTGGAGACAGTTTTCATTAAATAATACTGCACTTAAAATAGACATCCATTAATCTTGACTTGAGTTATAGTTTTAGTTCCAACTTGACAATTCACTATGTGGTCTGCAGATACTTAATAAGAACTGGATCTGTTCTTTTTTAAATTTTCTAAATAGAATCCTATGTGAATGAAAATACCTCATTTATGCTGATCCTGTTTTGAATGTTGGAAAACATAAAGTTTTTAGTCTTGTTCTATTTCAGGTTCTTTTGTCAATTTGCTCATTATTGACGGATCCCAACCCTGCTAAGTATGAAGCTACTGCACGCAGCTGAACACTAAGTGCAAATTATTGCGGCATGACCTCGTAAGATATTTCTATCTTATACTTATTTGCTTTTATATGTTTATGTTATTCTTTTGCACTTTTTAATATATTTTATATTAAGCAACTGTGCATATATATAGCAAGTTTCAGATTCCATTTTGATAAATAAAAATCGTTTTTAGTTTAATAGTAATATCACTATGAACAATTAGGTTTTTCCAGGACTCATCCAAGAACTGGATGAGTTTATCAAGACATAGCCAAGAGTTTAGAGATTCCATTATTGCTATGCTTCTTCTTGAACCGAGGAAATAGCCATGACATAACACCTTTACTTTTAAGCTGTTTTGGAAAGAAGCATGAGAATCAGTGAGTGGAACAAGCTAAAATTGTTATGTTTTCTTTTAATAGGATAAACTTAAGAGCCACCAGGAAGCTGGAGACACTCCCGAGAAAGCATTTACTGCAGTATTTGGCAAAGAACAACCAGAAAGAGTTCGATGTTATGGGAGGACAATCACAAAAACATCTCTGCAGAAAGAACGGGAGATTGCTAAAATTAAGCAACAACATGCAGAGCCTATAAGTTCAATGAAAACTGAACTTCATGAGACAAAAGATAGAGTCCAAAGTTTGGAGGATCTTGTGAAGCTTCTCTTGCAACAGAGTTCTCTTGGCACAAATATTGATGAAGCACTATCTTTATTACGAGCCAAGGAATCAACACATGATATAAATAGTAAGCAATGTTCGAATGGCAACGATCGTCCTTCCTCATCAACTCGTGATCCAAAGTAATGACCAGGTATAACAAAAAAATTTGCAGTAATTTTTGTGATTTATCATTTATTGGAAATGGACTATAAACATTTTTTGCCTTTGCTTTCTCTGTCTTCTGCCATCTTACTTCATGGTGGCTTCTGCAATACACTCTTGCTATTTTTAATCAATCATCTTTTTTTTCCTTTTTAATTACTTATTTTTGTAGCGTTGTGCTACTGTGAGGAAGAAAATTTTTTCCTCATTGCTGAAATAACATGGCTATGTTGGGGAGTGATGCGTGTTGTCACTGCAACAGACTCTAGTAACTGCTATTTCATTCGCAAGAATGACAGAAATTGTCAAGGGAGTTGTTTCATATCTTTATCTTTTCATTTTTTTCCCCTTCAAATTTATGTTTCAGTCATTTATTTCTCTGTTGCTTTCTCTCAAACATAAATTAATTAATTTTATACGATAGTGATAATAAAAGAATAATCGTTAAAAAATAAAAGAGAAAAATCTAATATAGCAGCAACATTATTTCCTTCCACACCAAACAGTTATGTGAGTGAAGTCTCATCCTGTGAGCTTGTTCCTTCTGATTCTATGATTCTAAATAAGAACTACTAAGCTAATACCTTTTTAGAGCAATCATCGTTATCTGAATTGCATTTCTCTTTCTCAGTTTATTCAGGTACTTCATCAAACACATACCATGCATCATTTTCCGTTATTGCACCTTTTATGTTTCAATTTTTTTTTAAATGCAACTTTAACTAAACCCCAATTCATTTAAATGCAGCAGTTATTGGACTCAATGGAGGCAAGAGGATTTTGAATTCATCATACCATTACTCTGATGTTACCGAAAAGTTTTCATTTGGCACTGATTTTGAATCCACACACTATCAGATTGTTCCAACAAAGTCAAGCATAGATATAAAATATGCAAATAGATTGACATTATTTTGATAAATATTAATTACTATTTTGTTATGACAATTATTGTTAGACAAGAATTTTATTATTTTGTTGAGAATTACATATGCAACGCCGACCAAAAACGTTGCCTTAGGCTCAAAAGTGTTGCCATTGATCAAAAGCAACTTTTTGTCAGCCTTTAGGCAACACTTTTTAAATGTTGCCTCAACTTAAAAATGTTGTAGTGGAATTTATGTCAATTTCATTAATTTTGATGATATATTTTGTTGATTGTTGAAATTTTTAATGTTATTAAAAAGACTGATTATATATATCCATTATTTTGATAATAAAAAAATTTATTATCAAATAGAGATGTTATATATTATCAATTTGTTTTTCTTTTGAAAATTTTTTTCATGATAAAAATTTAAGTATCTAATATTTTAATTTTTATTATCATATTTGCTATTTATATTTTAGAGTCTTTTTATTGGCTATTCAATTACACAAATTATAAAAAAAAATCCATTTGGTATTTTTATGTCAGATAGATTTTTATCTGAACTTCAGATTTTTCCAACAATTAGATATCCCTCGTCAATCCAAAGATATTTCCACAAGCTTTCAAATAATTTCATTGAAACTTTGTTGTGCGAAACTAATAATTAATTTGGTGAGCATAATTGTGCTATAAGTCTATAACAATCACGGAAGACAGTTCAGTTTCATCATCACAGCAATATTATTTCGCCCATAAAAGTCAAAAACTTGATGTGATTATTATATATAAACACTGCAATAATTAAGATACAAGTGTATAATTCGTAACAAGTGACATTTAATTTCTTTAAAAGTTATAGCAAACAAGCGATGACATCTATATATAGTTAAACATTTTTTTCCCTTTCAAATCAACTAGTCGAGAGAGATCATATATATCCGATTGCCACCATCATCATTAGCTAGAACTGCTTCATGATATTATCTTTAATTACTACATTATTACAATGCAAAAAGACGGAAAAGGAAAATTTCCTGTTAAAAAAATCTTTAATTACTTATTTCAATTCTTGTATTTTTCACTGTTGGACATAAGGATGTGGGTAAAAAATCATTATAAGCCAATGCCATTTAGAATTGACGTATATAAGCCAAACTAAAAATCGTTTCAATAATGCGCCAGATGCTATATTTATATAATTCGAACCAGTGTGGTTCGAACTGCATATAGTTCGAATTACCAGTTGATTGTTCTTCATAAATCGAACCAGGTTGGTTCGAACTAAGAATGCACCTAATTCGAACAAGGTTAGTTCGAATTACACACAGCACGCGTTTCCAAATAATTCAAATTTGACTATTAAAAAATTAATAATTTATTAAAAAATTTATTAAAAAATTTATTAAAAAATTTATTAAAAAATTTATTAAAAAATTTATTAAAAAATTTATTAAAAAATTTATTAAAAAATTTATTAAAAAATTTATTAAAAAATTTATTAAAAAATTTATTAAAAAATTTATTAAAAAATTTATTAAAAAATTTATTAAAAAATTTATTAAAAAATTTATTAAAAAATTTATTAAAAAATTTATTAAAAAATTTATTAAAAAATTTATTAAAAAATTTATTAAAAAATTTATTAAAAAATTTATTAAAAAATTTATTAAAAAATTTATTAAAAAATTTATTAAAAAATTTATTAAAAAATTTATTAAAAAATTTATTAAAAAATTTATTAAAAAATTTATTAAAAAATTTATTAAAAAATTTATTAAAAAATTTATTAAAAAATTTATTAAAAAATTTATTAAAAAATTTATTAAAAAATTTATTAAAAAATTTATTAAAAAATTTATTAAAAAATTTATTAAAAAATTTATTAAAAAATTTATTAAAAAATTTATTAAAAAATTTATTAAAAAATTTATTAAAAAATTTATTAAAAAATTTATTAAAAAATTTATTAAAAAATTTATTAAAAAATTTATTAAAAAATTTATTAAAAAATTTATTAAAAAATTTATTAAAAAATTTATTAAAAAATTTATTAAAAAATTTATTAAAAAATTTATTAAAAAATTTATTAAAAAATTTATTAAAAAATTTATTAAAAAATTTATTAAAAAATTTATTAAAAAATTTATTAAAAAATTTATTAAAAAATTTATTAAAAAATTTATTAAAAAATTTATTAAAAAATTTATTAAAAAAATTAAAAATATATATATTTTTAATTTTTTTAATAAATTATTAATTTTTTAATAGTCAAATTTGAATTATTTGGAAACGCGTGCTGTGTGTAATTCGAACTAACCTTGTTCGAATTATGTGTATTCTTAGTTCGAACCAACCTAGTTCGATTTATGAAGAACAATCAACTGGTAATTCGAACTGCCCAGGTTCGAATTACTATCATATGCAGTTCGAACCATACTGGTTCGAATTATATAAATATAGCATCTGACACATTACTGAAACGATTTTCAGTTTAGCTTATATACGTCAATTCTAGATGGCATTGGCTTATAATGGTTTTTTACCCTAAAGATGTTATGTTAGTATGTTGGGTGGAATTTTTTTGTCCTACTAAACCTATTCATTTAATTGGTAGCTAGGTTGGATTGGGTGACTTTTGCAATTTCTTTCTTTCAACCCTAATCAATCCAACCCATTTAAAGTGAGTTGGTTTGGGTGGAGTTCACTATTTAGTATCTTAAATGTTACTATTCATCTATCCTTTTTAAAATAAATGTCTTTTACTTTTTAGATTTATTAATAATTAATGCATTTAGATAGAAGAATTGTTTAAATACCTTAATTTTTGAATAACCCTTAAAAAAGAGACACTTAAATCTTTATAATTTAATTAATAAATTAATTTTGATATACTGACAATTCAAACTATTTTATACTATCATTCAATCACACACATCTATTTAAATAACCATTCATGTATTAATTATTGATAATAGTTATTTTTATTGACATAAATTTACGTAAATTAAATATACATATAAAACTAAAACTCTTTTACACCACCAGAATAATAAAATTAAATTCATATTGTTAATTAGAGAATTATCTATCTTCTTCTTCTTCTTCTTCTTCTTCTTCTTCTTCTTCTTCTAATAATAATAATAATAATAATAATAATAATAATAATAATTTCATGAAACAGTTTCAAAAGAAACAACAACAACAAAATTGCACAAGCCAATTGAAATTAGTGTCATCATATTAAAAGTATTTTTAATATAAATATTTTTTTTCTTTAAGAATAAATTATTTTAGCGTGTTATTGCATGGGTTAAAAAATAATTTCAATAAAAATAATGGCTAATATTAGCTGAAAAATTTAATTCTTTAGTTAAACTCAAAATTAAATAAATTCAAATGAGTTTAATTAATTAGTTAGAGAGTCTAATTTTTTTCAATTAATATCAATTAATTTTTTAGAATTATATATTTTTATCTTAAATTTTAAATTTTAAAAATTAATATTCTCTCACAACGTAAAAATCATCGAGAGAGGTTCTACACTTGATATTATTTTCCTTCCTTTTACGATCATTAATATGAAACATACTAACATCCAATACTATACACTGCCAACTTTTGCACCCAATTCTGGATCTATAGAGATAGTATAATTTTTTCCTGGAAGATCCTAAACTTGCACCAAAACAGGCACATACATGAATGATGGCGTATGACTCTAAGGCAGCATATGCTACAGTAGTCTCCCTGGTTGCAATGCAGCATATTCCGTTTGATTAATGTGCAGTGAATTTTTATTATTGTAATTGGAGGTATATTTGGCAGTAACATGCTATTTCCAAACAGTAATGAGATAATTAATTTTTTTCATTTATTTTTTAAAATTATTTTATTAATTTTAATCTATATCTTAAATTATAAATTCTTAATTAACTCCTAAATTTTAAATTATAAAAGAAATTTTAAAATGGACTAATATTAGCTTGATTCTCTGTCTCATTTCCATGACTTTATTTGCAATAATTGTGTGAGATAGAGGTGGAGCTTAGTTGAGATAATGGGGCTATGATCTCCAAATTTTTGTTAAAAAAATTAGTAATATTTTTTCAAAAAATAAAAAATAGTTCAGTTGTCTCAAATATTTTATTATGACTTAAAATACCAAAATTCAATCTTTATCTCTTGTTTTTATTGCACAATAATTTTTAGTTCAATAACC
>NC_029786.2:92384766-92387054 GCF_000816755.2 Arachis ipaensis
TCTTTCTAACTTTTTTTTTATATATTTTACAGGATATATATTCAAATTTTTATATAAAATAATCATGAAAAATAAAAAAATTGATGCATTTTTTAAGAGGAAGACTAATATTCAAGAAAGAGAACATATAACTTTTACAATATCAACACCTGTAGATAGTTCTTCTACTTTAATGAATCACGAAAAAAGTGAGATACAGCCTTCAAAAGTTCAAAGAGTTGCATCTAATGAATTTGACCTTAATTCTTTGAAACGAGATCCTAAAAAAGGGCTTCAAATTTGGCAATATCACCCAAATCAGAAAGACGATGTTAGACGAACTTATTTTAAATGGGGTCATATCAAAAGTATCTTGACAATTATTTTCTATCTGACCCCCAAAATTTTGTTTCACGCTTCGCCACTGTCGAGAGGAGTTATATATCAAACTCTCAAAGCAAAGGTTTCAAGAAAAAAAATTAACAAGAAGTTTTTAGTATAAACCAATTCAGATTTATTGAATAATTAATTCACTCATTTACTTAAATAAATATCAAATTTTTAAATCTGATCTTGTATTTACAACAATTTATTAACTAATGACAAATATTCTCCTAATGGTAAGACTACAAAATATCCCATAAAGAGCATAATGACACCCCCATAGTGGACAATTACTGACTCCACAAAAAACAATCTTTGAAAGACATGGAATTGATGGAAAGTTGCATCCCCTAAAATTTTGTAACCAGAGAGATTCGGCTTTCTATCTTATGGAGATATTGAAACTTTGGAAATAATGAAAAATGAGATGGATCTTAAGTTATTTTGTAAGTTCATGTAATATAGAGCAAGTAAGATCCACTTGTTGAGAGACGAGAAGACAATTAAGAATTAACTTCCATCTCTTATGGTACATACGGTGGTTAGTTTGTTATGTTAAATAACAACGTAACAGGTTAAAATATTTACATAACAATATAACATGTTATTTCCCTCGTTATTGAAATAAATTAATAGAAAAATGATTTTATGTTAGTTACTAATTTTTTTATATGAATTGAACTGAGAACTCAATTTTTTTAATTAATATTAGCTAATTATTTTAAATTATCTTTTTACTCTAAATTCTAATTTTAAATTTTAATTTTTAAATTTAAATTCTAAATCTTATATCTTCTAAAAAGTAAAAAAATTAAAAAAATAAATTTTATATTAAAAATTAATTCTTGAATAATTATTCAAATCAATCCTTAAAATTTTTAATATCAGATATTTTATTAGTTTCTTAAGTTTTAAAATATACAAAATAGTTCCTAAAATTTACTCTGATAAATAATACAATTCTCCTCAAATTTTATCCATTTAATCAAAATGAATGTTTTGACATTTTTAAAATATTTCAATGATTATTTGAAATTTTTTAAATTCTGTAAAAATTGTTTTGTACTTCACTTTTTAGATCAAATTAGAAAAAGATTGTATTATCTAACTAAGATAAATATTAAAGATTATTTTGTATGTATATTTTAAAATTTTAAAATTAAAATACCTTATTTTAAAGATTTTAGAAACTTATTTGGATAATTATTTTTTATTCTTTATACTTGTTGTTTTATATTACTTATCCTAAAATAGACGATTTTTTCCAGTTGGTGTAATGCATAATTATGATGCAACTGTGTGTTTTATTGTGATATTAAAGGTTGATAGTAATTGCTTCCCGCAATTTATAGGCAACAGCAAGAAGGCAAAAAAAATAGCATAAAAGAATAAAATGGAAGGGACGACGAGAAGTACAGTGGAGACGATTTGATGCATGGTAGGGGTGATTTATGAGGGAGATAAAAAAATTTTGAGCCTTAGCGGCTATAAGTCTTAAATTTTGTTATCTCCCTCAATAATCGTTCCAACCATGTATCAAATCATCTCTATCATACTTTTATTTTCTTCTTTTTTTCTTTTCTTTTTTTCGTCTTTTTGCTGATGTTTATAAATCGCGAAAAGCGATTTTTGCTAGCCTCTAATATTACAATAAAACACATAACTACATCCAGGAACGAATCTAAAGGGGGCGAATAGTGGTCTCGACCCTTTAAAATTTTAAGAAATTATACTTATATATAAGACATGTGTTTAAAAAAATAAAAGATATTGTGTAATTTAATAATTTTATATGTATTATTTTCACTATGTGATAAATTTATATCTCAATTATTTAGCTTACCAATATTTTTTTATTCAATCAATTTAATACCATACCCTCAAATTTTTGTATCTTTTAATTTTGTTTTTATATAATCATCTTT
>NC_029786.2:92387287-92388369 GCF_000816755.2 Arachis ipaensis
CTAACTTAATAATTATAAATTATGTTTAAATTGATTTTATAAAATAAAAAATGTAATAAAATAATAAAAAATTCTCTTAAAATTTGACTCCATCGTGTTAAAATTGTTAGATTTGTCTCTGACTGCATCATAATCACGCCTTATACTAAGATTTAGTTTGGGTAAATAGCTTAATTAAACTTTTTTGAAAAAATAGTTTAAACAATAAATGGTTATATTAAAAGTAGTTTATAAATATGTTATTTTGTGTTTGGATTTTTAGTTCTAAAAGTGTTTATTTTATAAAAATGTGATAAAAAGTAATAGTATTATGAGAGAAGTCATTTTATTTAACTTTCTGTAAACTCTTAAATAGCTTCTTAAAAAACTATAATTTGATTTTAAAAATTGCACCAAACATTAATACTATTATTTTACATAAGTCAAAAGTTCAAAAAAATTTATTTTTAAAATTTTTTAAACGTATCTTAAATATAATATCATATTAAAAAAAATTAGCCTCCTAAAATACTTAGAAAATGGCAAAATGCTGTTTTTTCCTTTAACACGCCTTATCCAACAACATATTGATTGATTTGGGTTAGGAATAGGATGAGGTTCCCGGCCCAATGAAAAGAAGGTCCTACCAAGGTTGAATTTGACAATTTCTTTTGGAAAAAGCACTGAACTGAATGAAAATAAGTACAAGGACACGTGGGGGTGGTGAATGAGGCTGAGACCTTGCATGAAGGGTAGATTAGAGGAGTGGTTTGTTGGGCAGCTGTCTATTGCTCTTAGGATTGGGGGCACGTGATGGGCACATGGGGTCCCCCACGAATGTCTGTCTTCGATCCATCCAAACCCTACTCTTAGCTTACATCCCACACCTATTACCATCGCTTAGTCACTTTGCTCCCATTAATGCCTCTAACGATTTGTCTATTCACTATAATTTCTACTCACTACCTATTCTCACCATTTCTTCCATTTTTCTCTATTATTCTATCAAATTTCAAATATCTATAATTAGAAGACTTAATTTATCTTAATATTGAATTAAATAAAAATTTATTTTAAAATATTATATACACATAAAAATCAAT
>NC_029786.2:92388591-92391674 GCF_000816755.2 Arachis ipaensis
AATTTTCGTCTATATATATTATAAGAAAATTTTCAAATATTTTAAAAATATATATATATCAATAATGTTCTAATAATTTTAGTAGTTAATTATAATTAATTAATATGTATATATATATATTTTATAATTAAGATCAACTACTAAAATACAATACTTGACAAATGCTTTGGCTTTTCTAAATTAAGTGTGGTGTATGTATCAATCCACAATTAATCTCATCCGTCAAATGTGAAGGTGCATGGTGCACCTTGAGATCCAAGGTGCATTTTAGCTAGACTTCCCCAAATACACATACACAGCTAGATGAAAATAAATACCGATGACAATTATGCAATTATGTTTTGTACTATGCGATTCTTTGGTAATTTAATTCAAAGAAGGAGAAGAAGAAAAAGAAAAACATTAATTGGCAATGGGGCATGGGTGAGAATTATGAAAGAATGGTTATCCATTCACAGCTAAGCTGAGAGGACCCAACTTTAGGCTGGGAGTGAATCATCATGTTGAACTGTTGGAAGAGGGTATCAATGCATTAACTCCAAAATTGCCCTTATCTTCCATATCTAAGTGGCACCCACCTTATGTTATATGCTTTCCCTTTATAATATTTAATTTGTATACCTAAAAAAATTGAGATGTCCATGAACACCAAAGTCGATTTATTAGTAAAAATAAATAAATATAAAATAGAGTTTGGTGTTAGAATATGCGATCTATATTAAAATTATTTTAATAACGATAAAGTGACATTCTAACCTTTAACACTCAAATAAGCTAACTAACTCAAAGTAAATATCTTTTGAGAGTAGAAAGGATACAAAAATTTTAGTGTTTAATTTTATTTTTTTTTAAAGTTTCCCATGTAAATGGGTCCCTCCCTTTAATCTTCCCCAAAATCCATCTAGGCCATGATTTGACAAAGGCATCTCCTTTGACCACAGAAAATCCTGATTGGGCCTTGTTTGTTAACAAATAATGATCTCTTTTACCTTAAGGTAAGGAAATGGACCTTTAACAACCTTATATATGCCTATAGTTTGAAAGGGGGAATTTAAGGGCTACTTAACCTATTAGGGCCACTTAAAATTCAAGAAAAATAAAAATTAAATGATTAAATTCAATATGTTCTCATCACCATCCACCATGACTAATCAAGGTGATGTTATAGCTGGTTAAATCATTGAAATAGATTGATTGGAAATGCAATCTGGGTATCACTGTTTTAATTTATCTCATTGAGCATTTAGTCTTACTAATGTAGGCGCAATAATAAATTCTCTCCTTAGCAAACAGATAAGGGGCAGAGCCCATTCTTAATGCAATTTGCAAGGATGTAATTAGGAAGATGATAACAGAAAAAAGATACTTGAATTTTCTAATTGCTTACGTCTTAATTGCTATTAAGCATGGATTATATCTTATTAAATTTTAATATAATTTTTAAATATTGGAAATAAGAATGAGTAATTATAAATTTTTTTATAATACGAATTAATTAATGGTTAAAATGCATAAATAGTAAATAAGATTTAGTAATTAATTTGTATTATGATTACTTAATTTTCACGGTTAAATTAAATTTTTTATTAAAAATTAATTAATGTTATCTTCATATTATAAAATAGCTAGACTATTTATTATTCTAAAACTTCAAAAAAAAAATTATCAAAAAACTATATTGAAACAAGGAAAAAATATTTAATAAGCATGCAAGTACTATTTCTCCATCAGAAGATCCATTACTCCTGAAGTCCTGAAGGGTTCTCTAATTAATTAAATTCACACTATTTTTCAGTTTCTTGAATTGAAGGATCGGACAATCTTCTTTGGTTCTGGTATTGACCTAGTATTAGAGTTGGGACAACAATTTCTGATGAAAAATATAATCATGGGTACCAAAACACTATATTTCAATATATATTCCCTTGGCATTCTAATTCTCCAATAGTCAAACTAGAATTATTTCAGGAAAACTTAAGAAAACGAAACACAGCCAATCAATCAATTGCAATTTGAAACTGTTTGAAAAAGTTTAGTCAACACTTTTATTAAAATTTGACCAATACTTAATTAGTAAAAGAAGAGGGAATAATCGTACACTATTAAATATAATCTCATATCATTAAACTTATTAATGATGGTTAATTAATGATTATAAATCACAAAATTTGCTGACTCTCTCGTACTCTTATTTATTTATTTATTTATTTTTTGTGACGTTTGCCTATGTTCCTAGCACCAATGCTATAAGGGACCTCTTTGTTCTTAAGAATGTTTTACATATAAACATGCCCACATGGCTAACAACCTAGCCTATATGATTACAAAACTATAAATATTAGCATTTGCACAAATTAAAGTATAATTACAATTTGTACAAACATGAGATTATTTATCATCAACCAAAATTGTTCCATGTGAAGAATTAAAAAGCTTCATGTGGAGGTATATGCATGGCAATTAAACTAGTAAGTCACTAAGTCCCATACGATCATCAAATTAGTCAATATCAATGAATATGTTAATAATTATCGTAGTCCACCAATTATTGCCCATGATTGTTCACACACTCGATATATTTAGTTATTAATTATTAATTATTATCTAAACTTATTTTCATATTGAAAATTTTGTCCATTACCAAATCATTAGGTTATTACTTATTATTCAACGTCCCAGGTTAATCACAAGCTTATAATTGGCTTTGCTAGGCTGTTAGCATAGATATTTTATTGATTAAATTGTGGAGTAATCTCAATCAAGTAAAGCTTTAAGTATAATGCAAGTTGGCATAATTAAAGATCGAAAATTGAATTAAAAGTAGCAGTGGTATTTTTTATTCATAAAAATAATATTGATTACGTAGAACAGAGCACATGCTTGTTGCAAGTACATCAGATATATTCATGGATCTCTGACTCCAACGGTTCCTAGGTGTTAGTGAATCACATTTGTGACAGTTTTCTGTTAACACTGAACGTTATGCATGTGCACTTTATTGAGAACTCTCTTGGTTTACTCAAATCATTAGTGAGAGATAAAAGAGAGATTGTGATCAACTTTTAATTGTTTAACACGATTAT
>NC_029786.2:92391849-92393824 GCF_000816755.2 Arachis ipaensis
ATACTATATATATAATGACTGATTTGGTAGCTGATTTTTTATATACACATAGTATTTTTTATTTTTAAAATATATTTAATGTTGTCCTCATAGTTAATTACATAAAAATTGAATAATAGTGTGATAATATTGAATCCACTTTTAAAGGTTTGAAAAAAATTTAAACATTAAAATTGGATGCAAATATTTGAGCCAAAGTTAATAAAATCCATGTTAAAAATTATTTATCAATAAGCCAAGGAAGAATAAGAAAGATTTTTTTTCAGAAGGGAAAAATAAATAAAATGATGGGCTCATTGAACCTGGTCAAACTCAAATGAGAACATGAGACCTGAAAATTGATGTAACATGGTGGAAAGAGGACAAATTGTAGGGGGGCACAAATGCATTAATAATTTTGAATGATAGAGGGAAGGAAAAAAAATATTCACACAAGGAAAGGGTGCAATAGTAGTGGGCTAGATGACCCACATGGCAACAAGATAATAACCTACCTAAGTGAAGATCCTTTGACCTAAAAATCTTCCTTGAAAAGAAACTCTTAGTAAAATAGTAAAAAATCTATCTTTTGTGAACAAGCTAAGTTTTAGTTCACACCTGAATTGATAAGCTTTTATTCAATCTCCAAATTTAATTTGATGCGTAAAATTATATATTTATAAATATAATATAGAGTTTTAACCACTAGGTTATGGTCTAATAATTGTTTTATCATTAGATATTTTAATCAAACATAAAAATTTGATTTTTCATTCTTATGAATGAATGACAAAAAAATTAGTAATTATTGTCAAAAGTGATTAGTATCTTAAGAAACAAAATAATATATATTTGCAAAAATTATATTTATAATTGTGTCATAAAATTACTTATTCTAAAAATTTATAGATAGAGACATGAATTAATTATTGTTTTAACATGTCTTTTAGACAAAATTTTGTTTTGGATTTTCATGTAAAGTTTGTATAGACTTCTTTTTATTTTTTATTTGTTTGTCTTAGTGAATTTTTTTTTGGAGTCATCGAGAATTGAATTTTAAATTTTGTTATATAATTTTTAATATCTTGTTAAAATAATTATTTATTCCAAAACTTTAACAATAAACCTAAGTCATACGTCTAAACGTTTTTTGAATTAAGTCTTCAATTAAGTTATAGTGCATTTTTTCTTTCTACGTACAGTTTATCGCTACTTTATTATCATCTTTTCTGCGTACTTCTTTCTTTAATATCGTTGTCGTTGCCGTCGTTCTTCTTCTTGTTTAATTTTTTTTTCTCTTTTTTTATTCCCTTTTATTGTCATCTTATTTTTTTATATCTGTTTAATAAAGAAGTAAAGAAATTGAGCATAAAAATTTTGATATATAATATAAAAATTTTAGTCCACATTATAAAAATTTTTGTATCATATTAATAAATTTTGTATTATATACAAAACTTTTATGCTATATATATAAAGTTATGTGCTATGTGTAATAATTTTTTTTTGTTGTGTATAAAAATTTATGTGTCCTGTAAAAATTTTGTGTGCTTTATAATAAAATTTTGTGCTGAAGAAGTACAGAAATAAAAAATTACATTATAGACATACACATTTTTATTTGTTGAATTTGTCATAATTTAATTAAACTTAGTTATTAAAATTATTTGTGCATGTAGTATGATTGAAAATTTAGATTCATAGATAGGAATATCATATCTAACAAACTGGCTTAATTAATAAAGATATAGGACAATTTTTATCATTATATTAAAAGTGACTATATGATACGATTTAATCCTACAAATAATTTCAATAAGATAAGCGTTAGTGAACACATTTTACGAAGGCTATCGAAAGTTGAAATTAAAGTTGAAACCATATGTATTAGTGTGTTGAGTACTGAGTAGAGACTTCTAATAATTTAGAGTTAATTATTAATTTAATATCCAAAAAATTTATCTGTTGATAAAAAAGTTTCTTCTAAAAGATATTA
>NC_029786.2:92393953-92395201 GCF_000816755.2 Arachis ipaensis
TTTTTATCATGTTTTTAAATTTTTTAAAGATTTATTTATCATTTGTATCTTTTGAAATTTGTTTTATTGGTGATTCGAATTTTCGGATACTATTTTTCAGTAGTTTACTCAATAATTTATAATGGAAACCATATGTCATGTCAAGCATGTAACAAGATATTGCAGCCCCTTTTTCGGCGTGCAAATAGGGACGATCCATTGCTTCCCTAACATAAACTTTCGTTACCCTTTGCTCTCTCTTATATCCTCTTCCTTACACAATGCAAACACATTAATAATAATAATAATAACCATGTGAGAATCCCATGCCACAAGGTTCTAGAACAATAGAACATGACTCAAGCCTCGCATGATAGTGTATGCCTAAAGTTAAACAATGACAAATTTACTTAACCCGATGTCTTTCATAATTCATAAAAAGTTCCTTCAAAAGATCATTTCTAATTATTATGGCTGTAAAATTTGACAAATTAAATTAAATGTCATATTCTTTTATAAGAATATTTCTATATAAGCTGTAGAATTTGCTCAAATTAAATTAATCTCACCTACTTTTATATAATTCAATCCTTCTTGTTCAGCATCACACACTATTCAATATATAATCAAAGAATGATGTAAAGTCAACCCTCTTTATGCACGTCATCTATAATTTGGAGCATTCAAATTGCGCATTTTATCTTTAAATTCACTATAGAGAAGAAAAAGGAATTATATTTTTTATTTTTTTTCAGAATAAAGATTGTGTATTTTTGCTTAATTTTTGCGCGTGTTAGTACTTAGTACAAGTTATTGATTATTTTAGGTCGAAACATTGTGGACTTTACTCAACTTTCTCCTGAAGAATCAAACCTTAAACTAAGATTCAAGCAAATCAACAACTGATCTGATATGACCATCAAACTAAAAGGACATGAAATCAAAAGAATAATAAATTTATTTGCATTAGTCAAAGCTAAGAGAAATGTAGCAATTTCACTCATTCTAAAAATTTAAACAAAAAAAAGAAATAGTTATATCTCTATTAGTATTAAACTAAACAAAAAATATTAATATTACAAAAAGGTCCTATATTCTGTAGATTGAATTATTAATGTATTTAACTCAACTAATAATTGTTTATTCAAGAAATAATATTTCATCTCATCTCTTTTTACCTATTATTACCATCCATGTCACTATTTACTTGTTATTTCTGTCGCTTCACCATATTTAGGTTAATGTATTTAACTTATTCAAAAGTTATAT
>NC_029786.2:92395309-92398179 GCF_000816755.2 Arachis ipaensis
ATTTAAAATGAAAGTAATGTGATTAAGTGTAATTTATTTAGATGTAATTAAAAAATAATTGAATACTATGTATAGTAAAAAATTAATATTATTAAAAGATAAAATTAAATTAAAATTTATTTTTATGTATCGTTTTTGTCCCTAACGTTTTCGTCATATTTAAGTCCCTAACGTTTCAAAATCGTCTTAATTTTGTCCCGCCGTCAATTCTGTTAAGGGATCCCTAACGGCAGGACAATATTGAGTCACTTTTAAAACTTTAGGGACTTAAATAGGATGATTAAAACGTTAGGAATAACTTTGAGACTTACCCTAAACGTTGGGGACAAAAATAATACTTTAATAATAATAATAATAATAATAATAATAATAAGTGATGGTGGACTAAATAAGAGTGGACATGTAACGATAATTATTGATTTATATCTATTGATGATATTTTTTATTTGATTATTGTTTATGTCCTACCCCAAAACATAAAGTCAGGCTTAATAAAGATGAAAGACCCAACCTTAAAAGGTGGGTTCAATTCATTGCCCGACCTATTCTAAGAGGTCGGACACCGACAGAGAGGTTCAGTCTTATTTGTCCAAACAAGTAACTGCTCCTGCAAATCTCTCGTCGATATCTAAAAGGGAGATCTTAATAGACTCATAAGATAAAGAGAACGGTCATCCATCAACAAAGATAAAAGGAAAAAACTAAAAGAATTAATTGTCCTTTTTTTCGGGTGTGTTCACCAGTTAATCCTAGAAAGAGAAAAGTGAATTTTAAAAAATTAAACCTCGCTATTTATGAATTTGTTATAAATTTGTTTCTGATAACTCTTCAAAATTCTTCAACTCTCTCTCATTTTCAAGTTCTTCCTTCCAAATTGGGATGTTTTATAATATTTTAACTTAATTAATCTTTTTATTCCTAAATCACCATGTTACTAATCCTATCTCTAATATTTTAATAAACGGTAAAATGATAAAAAAATATTACTGTAAGCTTTTCCAACTCTTCATCTTTATTTATTTTAAACTCATGAATAAAAGTAAATTTAAAAAGCTCAAATTCTCCGTTCACTTTTTTTGTATATTCTCTCCAAAACCTTTTTCTAAAACCCTCTATTCACTCTGCTAAATTCTCTCTTCAAAAACTTTTTTTTTTTCATGCCTTACAATAATTTATCAGGAACACACTCTAAGTGACAGAAGAAAATATAGTACTGTAAAATGATGATTACCAACGACCAAACTGATAGTTTGTTCAGGATTCAAAATTAACGAAAGCCAAGTTATCGATAAATAAATTATCGTCGCTAAAATAGACGAATTTTAATAGTTGTTAATAAATATAAATTAATTAAACTTAATTTTTAATTATAGAAATATCATTTTTAAAAATAAAAATATAATAGGCCATCGATAAATAAGAAAAAATTTAAATTCAATTTTCATGTGTTTTTAATATTACTAACAGTTTTAGACTAGTTAATGAAACGCAACATTTTGACTCGTCAGTAATCATATTTATCGACGACCAAGTCGGTAATGTCCAGAGCGAAAAATAAACGTTAAATTCTCCCTCGACCCTTTTTGCTATTATTCTTTTCCTTTCATTGGTATTTATTGTAATTTGTTGTATTTATTATTGTTATTAAACATTAATAGAAATTAAAAATAATAAATTAATATAATTGAAAATTAATTATAAATTAAAAAATATTTAATTTATAAATGATTGTATGTATAGGATAGAGACTTGAACCCTTAGAATAAAATTGTAGGATAAAAAATATGGAAGTTATTCATGTTTGCTTCATTTTTAATGTGAGAAATAAAGTAATTAGTACGATTAGGGTTAACAATATTAACGACCGCACAACCATCGAAAAATTCCCAAGATTAGAACAAATAAAAAAATTAATTTATGATTATTAATGATGGCTGTATTGTTAGTAAAATTAATTGAATTTTGTCATTTCTCAATTTTGACAATGTATTTTACTTACCGTCAAAGTGTTGATATTAATAATTAATTTCATTCACAACATCGAGATGTCGGTAAAATTGGTCGAATTTTACTAATGAAACTTTTTTGCAAGTTTAATTATCGACAACAATTTGACTATCGATAAACGTAATTTTTAACCGTGAATAAAATTGTCGATAAAATACGATATTCTTATGGTAAAAAAAAAATCATAATTTTCATTGCAAAAATTGATATAATGGTGGGACTATGACTACTACTGTTCAATTACATGAAGGATGGGTTATATATCATGGTGGATGTATATGGTTTGGATAAAAGCACCAAACAGTGGGATATCACATAGCCCGTCATTAGGGCACCATGTAGAGACATTGGATGCCATTAACACTACTATGGGTCCCTTCATTTTCCTTCTTTAATTTGTGGCTTACTGCTCATAACTTTCAGTATATTCAATACTAGTGTAAATAAGTTACATTTAATTATTAGTTTCTAACTTTATCTTTCTAGTTTATTTCTAGTACTATAAATTCGTTAAAGGTTTATGTGAATCAGAAAATTAGGATAAATTGCATATTTAAATAAACTAAAAGTCAACATTTTTTAATTATAATATTTGCAAAATAATTACATTTTAGTTTTGTACTTATTTTTAGATAAATTGCTATATGATATAGAAGTTACATATATTGCTATAAAGTGCAGAAACTTATATAAAAATAGAATAAAGTTATAACCCAATAGAGGCGGTAGCGGTTTATGAAAAAACAATTTCAATATGTAAATTGCAATAGACTATAACGATTTAGGTAAATATTTAAATTTTATATCCATAAATAAATGCATATATAAATTAATAAATGATTTTAAATATTAAATCTAAATAT
>NC_029786.2:92398186-92412462 GCF_000816755.2 Arachis ipaensis
GACGATGTTGAAGTTCTTGTAACTATTCCAACGGGAAATACTTTCAAGTTCATTCATGCATGAAGTTAGCAACAAATAGTTAAAGTTTCAAAATGATAAAACAAAAAAGTACCTAGAGGTTATCAAAATCTCTGTAATCATTGCTAAAGATTATTAAATAAATGAAAAAAAACTATAGTAGTAGAGTCCAATTTTTTCTTCCTACATTGAGCTGTTTCATACAAAGCAAACATATTTGCATGTGATTCATAATTAGCCTCCCATGATTATGATTTCAGAAGTGTTTCTCATTTTCTACGTAGTATTCCAATATGGTCAATTTATTCACCTGCCCACTCTAATCTTTTGCTCCATCTAAACGATACAAATATTGGTGTGATCTTTGACTAATGCTAATAAAAAGATACTATTCCTGTTCCAAATAATATTGGTGTGAATGAAATAAAAGATACATCTTTGGATACGCTACGTCACTAATGGGAACATATTCAAGCAAACCCACTAACTAAAGCTCACTTATTAATGAGACGCATAAGTCTATCATTTTCTTGGATCTCAAAGGAAAATTTTTTGCCTTCTATATGCTTAAGACTAAAATAAAAATAATAATATAAGAAATCTAGATTTAGACTAAAGTTCTTTAAGAGATTTCTGTATTTTAGTTTATCCTTAAAGCTTCTATTTCTAGTCAACTTAAATCTTCTGAAAATACTTAAAGACTTGAACTTAATTAAATAATAAGCTAGAAAACAAATTTATTATTAGAATTGATCCATATATATATATATTCTCATACCGTTTGGAGGGTGAATATTTACGAATAAAAAGTTTATCAATATTAAATTGAAGCTCTCATACCAAGTTAGAATTAAATGGATCTAACAATTTAAAAAATTAGTTCAAAGAATAAGGAATAACTCGCAACTTATAATTCTTGTAGAGACTTTATTTTTGTTGAGAAATATTAAATTTGTAATACATATTATATTTAAGACTTAGGAATTGTTAGAGAATCAATATAATCAATTTAGATCAATTAGCATCCTCTATATTTATATAGCATATCTGTACATTAATTGTAGGATTCTATGTCTTTATTACTTTGATTCATTTAACACCTATAAATACCCCTTGTATATTGTACCTCAATACACAACTGAATAATACACTTTTCATATTATTCTCTCAATCTCTTGTTTCTAACATGGTATCAAGAGCTTAGGTCTTTTTTTTTTCAATGAATATTAGTTCATAGCCCCATTATTTTTCCTTTCCGGTAGTGTTCTTTGGCCTCCATTTTCGTTCTCTTTTCGACGCTTTGGTTCGTCACCCCCATAACCATCTTGTTCGTCTTGTCTCCGTGATTCCAACGCAACCAGAACCGCCGCCATCCGCCGCCAGACGCGCCTCCACGCGCCGCCGAAAGACGCTGTCACGACCAGGTTGCTCTTCCTTCCAGCTTCCACCCGTGCCTCTTTGCTCGTCTTTTTCGACCTGTTTCCGACGCTTTGGTTCGTCACCTCCGGCATCGTTGTGATCCTCTCGTCGTCAGCTTTCCAACGCCACCGAGATCGCCGCCAGACGCCCCCGGACGCGCCGCCACGCGCCGCTGGAAGCTCGCTGTCCACCTCCATTGATCCTCCCCCGAGATGCTTTAGTAGCCGTTGGATCTTGCTGTTGATCCTACGATCCTGAAGCCGCCACGTGTCACGCCACCAGCCTTCCCTGCGACCCGCGCACCCGCTCCCGACCCGGACCGGTCCGCGCGTTGACCCTACCGCCACCTCGACGCCAGCTCATCCTCCTCATCCTCTCACGGGCTGCCACGTGTCTCCGTTGCCCTAACGTGGCGCTGACGTCACTGCTGACGTGGCGCTGACGTGGCTGACAAGCGGGACCCTCCCTAAGGTTTTTTGGTGAGCTCTTTCCGATTCCGCACTCCGTTTTCTCATTTTCTGCTTCGGCATTGCAGTTTTCTCTCCTCTCTTTGATTTGTGTGACTACTGTTATGGAAAAGTCGGATGTTTTTGTTGCCACAGAAAGAAAGGATACATTCTGTCGAAACTGCAACCGTTTTGGGCACCTTTTCTCCGTCTGTCCCTCTGTTGAATGTCGGACATGCCACCAGAAATGGCATATTAGCTACCATTGTTCACAGTTGTTCTGCCGTTATTGCAAGCTCTCGGGACATTTGATTACTACCTGTCCTACTCGTCCACCACGTCCTGCGCCTGCTTCTACTGTTGCTGCTACTACTGAACCTACCCCCTCTGCACCTTTCAACCCGTCTCCTGTCTCTATATCTGATATTGCATCTCTTCTACGGCGTCTTCTCTTTGTTTCTGGTAATACTCCTGCTGCTTTATCAACCCCTCCAGGTGATTCTAAATGGTACTTTGACTCGGGTTGCTTTAATCACATGTCTTCGTTGCATAATATTTTCTCGTCCATGTCTACAACTACAAATGGACCTTCTGTCAATACTGCAAATGGTTCCCTCTTGCACGCAACACACAAGGGTTCTATATCCCAGTCGTCTCTTAATCTTCCAGATACTTACTACATTCTCAAATTACACTTCAATCTTATTTCTGTTGGTTAACTTGTTGATTTGGGTTTTGACGTCACATTTTCTACTTCTGGTTGTTGTGTACAGGATCCTCGGACGGGACAAATCATCGGGACTGGACGTAAGGTCGGAAGGTTGTTTGAACTCGAAAGTCTTCATATTCCTCCTGTACCAAATCTCTGTGCTGCTTCTTCTCCCTCTACCCTTCACTTATGGCATCAACGTCTTGCCCATACCTCCTTAGGAAAACTGCGTCCTCTTGTGTCTCAAGATGTTTTAGGTCAGGTTCCAAATGAATCTTTTGATTGCATTTCTTGCCAAACTGCCAAACAACCTGCTTTATCTTTTCATAATAATTCATCTCTTGCTTGCTCTCCTTTTGATATCATTCACTCTGATGTTTGGGGCCCCGCTCCCACTGCCTCTATGGGCGGAGCTCGATACTTTGTTGTTTTCATTGATGATTATTCCCGTTTTACTTGGATTTATTTGATGACTAATCGCCATGAGTTACCTCAGATCTATATCAACTTTGCTACTATGATTAAAACTCAGTTTTCCAAGGTCATTAAGGTTTTTCGACGTGATAATGCTATGGAATACCGTGATTCCAAACTCTTAGCCTTTCTTGCAGAACAGGGTACACTGTCTGAGTTTTCTTGTCCTGGTACGTCTCAACAAAATGGTAGAGCTGAACGCAAACACCGTCGCATTCTTGACTCCGTCCGTGCAATGCTCCTTTCTTCTTCGTGTCCTGAGCGTACTTGGGGTGAAGCTGTTCTTACTGCTGTTCATGTTATCAATAGACTCCCTTCTTCTGTTCTTGGTAATGTTACTCCCTTTGAGCGTCTTTATCATACCCCCCAGATTATAGTTCTCTTCAAGTTTTTGGTTGTGTATGTTTTGTTCTTCTTCAGCCTCATGAACATAGTAAACTTGAACCTCGGGCTCGTATGTGTTGTTTTCTTGGTTATGGCACTGAACACAAGGGTTATCGTTGTTGGGATCCTCTCTCTAAACTTATTCGTATATCTCGTCATGTTGTCTTCTGGGAGCACCACATGTTTTCTCGGTTCTCATCCTTTGAGTCGATTCCTACTACTCAGTCACCTTTGTTCACTAACCCCAATATTGATCTTTTTCCTAGTGATGATTCTACAGGTTCTATCTCGAGTGACCCTCCACATCCTCCTGTTCCTCCGCCTTCTCCATCTCCCGATGATTCCCGACCGGACGATGATCCTGCTCCTACCGTCATGCCTCCTCCTTCCGCTCGTTCTTCTAGGGTAAGGAATCCACCTCCTCATCTTCTTGATTACCATTGCTTTTCTACTATTCTTCATCAACATGAACTTAAGACATTCAGAGAAGCCTCCTCAAACCCAAATTGGCAACAAGCAATGCAAGAAGAATTACAGGCGCTTGAAAAGGCACACACCTGGGATCTGGTTGATCCTCCTTCTGATCAGGAAGTTGTGGGCAGTAGATGGGTCTACAAGATCAAGACTCGCTCTGATGGCTCTATTGACCGTTATAAGGCCCGCTTGGTTGCTCAAGGTTGTACGCAAGAGTATGGTATTGATTATGAAGAGACTTTTGCCCCTGTCGCTCGTCTTACGTCTGTTAGAGCTCTTCTTGCCATCGCCGCGGTTAAAAAATGGTCTCTCAGTCAGATGGATGTGAAGAATGCATTTCTTAATGGGGATTTGAAAAAGACAGTCTATATGAAACCACCTCCGGGATATCCTTGTCCTTCTAATAAGGTTTGTCTCCTTCACAAGGCACTTTATGGACTTAAGCAAGCTCCTCGTGAATGGTTTGACAAGTTCAGCACTACCATATGCAGTCTTGGTTTTACTTCTAGCCCTCATGAGAATGCGCTCTTCATTCGTAAAAGCGAACGTGGAGTTGTTCTTCTCCTTCTGTATGTTGATGACATGATAATTACTGGGGATGATGTTGATGGTATCTCTGATCTCAAGGCCTCACTTCACCGTACCTTTGAGATGAAAGATCCCTCAAGCACAGAAGCTGAGTATCGTGCCCTTGCTGACATCACTGCTGAGGTTATCTCGGTTCGTTGGCTTCTCGAAGATCTGGGTGCTCCTCAGTCGTCTCCTACTGATGTTTTTTGTGATAACCGCAGTGCTATTCAGATTACCCATAATGATGTGTTTCATGAACGCACCAAACACATTGAGATTGATTGTCACTTTGTTCGACAACGTATCCTTATTGATGCTGTTCGTCTCATTGCCGTTGGGACACTGGATCAGACTGCTGATATCTTCACGAAAGCTCATCACCCGACTCGCTTTCGGACTTTGTTATCCAAACTCAAGTTGGTATCCTTATCTCCCACTTGAGTTTGAGGGGGGATGTTAGAGAATCAATATAATCAATTTAGATCAATTAGCATCGTCTATATTTATATAGCATATCTGTACATTAATTGTAGGATTCTATGTCTTTATTACTTTGATTCATTTAGCACCTATAAATACCTCTTGTATATTGTACCTCAATACACAACTGAATAATACACTTTTCATATTATTCTCTCAGTCTCTTGTTTCTAACAGGAATATTGTTCAGTTGTAGGGGTGCACATGGTCAGATTTGAAGATTCGGTCCGATTTCGAATATTTTAGGAACTAATTTGGTATAATTTCACCGGGTCTAGAGTCGAGTAAGAATCTCAAAAATAGACCCAGTCATTATTTCGGGGCGGGTCCGGGTCAAGACGAGTCCGACTTCATCCGACTCATGTGCACCTTAAGGAAACTAAAAAAGATATATATGTTTTAAATTAATTTCAATATTATGTTATATTAATTATAAGTTTATTGTTTTATTTTTAATCACACTTGTTGAATTAGAAAATAGATCAAAGAAGTATCAAATTAGAATTTATGGACAAATTCAAGTTCAAATATGGATATCAACTTTTCGGTACAAGTTTCTTCTTTATAAATTATTGTTAAAATTTTAAAGACCCAACTTTCACCCGATTTAGACCCCGCATAGTTTTGACTCGAAAATGTTTAAATTTCATCGGATTTAAGACTAGGTTAGGGTCTAAAAAATAGACCCGATGTATATTTAGGGTCGGATCTGGGTTAGGATAAACCCAGCTTCATCCGACCCCATGAACACCCCTATTTAGTAGTAACGAACTTGGATTCAATGGAAATTGATAGAGACTTCTAGTTAATAACAATCTGCGAGCTACATGGGGTTAATACCTATAAAAATTCTGACAATCAAGACCGTTATCATTCAAAAGATATTAGGATTAAGAAAAAATAATATACTTCTATTTCGTCTGGATTTTGCTTTTTTTTTTTATCTCGATAGGAGGTGTCAACTAAACTTATATCAAGATCTTAATTCGGAGAGCAGATATAATTTTTTTGTGGGTTGTTCTTAGGATTTAGAGATCATGTCTAATAAAAATATAAACACAAACAAATAGATAAATAATTATATAAAGTAAGAAATAAGAAAGAACAAGTTTAAATAATAAAAAAATTGAAAATTGCAAGATTTGTATTAAAATATGCAAAAATTGACAAAAGTTTGAACAAAAATAACAGAAAGAAAATAATATAATTAAAATGACTGAAAGAAAAAAGGGGTCTCCCAACAATACTTACATGGACTCGTGACTCATATTTCCGTCCGTTAATGTGACTAGAAATTTTTAAGAGTGAATGAGTGCGTAAATGAATGGAAGTCCCTTAACTTATTGAAACTAATCCTATTTATATTGAAAAACTCCTATGCTAATTGATATATATAACCTTAGACTTCAAGTAAACTTGCTCTTCAAATAGTCTTGAACCTCAAGTAATCTTGGAACTTAAGCAAATTTGAACTCCAAGTAGTCTTGAACCTCAAGTAAACTTGGGCACCAAACATAAGGTAACTTGACCATTAAGTTTAACCCATTCTTATTTTCTTTAACCATTGTATGCTTCATCCATATATGATCTTTAACCTTAACTGTCGAATTCTATTCGACATTGACCATTTGTGGCAAATTTTTGACACAACAAAATGTCCCTCAAAGTTTTGGATAGCTTCGATTTTGATAAAGAAGCATTAAAAACTTCGAAATCACCTCTGAACTCAATCCAAAGTAGTAAAATTGATCTCGGTCTTCTATATCAACTTTCACAAGCAGTGGTGGAGCTTAGTTCAGACAAGGGGGCCATGGCCCCCCAAACTTTTTATAAAAAACTTAGTAGTACTTTTTCAAAAGATAAAAAATAGTTCAATTGACTTAAATACTTTACTATGACTTAAAGTATCTAATAAGTTCAATAAACAACACTTTCTCTATCTTTAAGTTCAAATATAAAAAATTAGATATTTTTTATTTATTTAATTTAATATTATTTTATATTTTACTATTTATTTAATTTAATTTTTTATATGATAAAAAATAATAGAATATTCAATAAGTATTAATATTATTGTATTTGTATAAATTGATAAAAAAAATTTAATAAATATTATAAATTTTAATATTTGTCCTTCTAACTTCTTCTTTTATATATTTTACAGGATATATATTCAAATTTTTATATAAAATAATAATGAAAAGTCAAAGAATTGATACATTTTTTAAGAGGAAGGCTAATATTTAAAAAGGAGAACATATAACTTTTACAATATCAACACCTGTAAATAGTTCTTCTACTTTAATGAATCACGAAGAAAGTGAGATATAACTTTCAAAAGTTCAAAAAGTTACATCTGATAACTTTAACCTTAACTTTTTGGAACGAGATCTTGAAAAACGGCTTTAAATTTGGCAATATCACCTAAACCAGAGAGATGAGATTAGACGAACTTATCTTAAATGGGGTCCATATCAAAAATATTTTGACAATTATTTTCTATCTGACCCCCCAAAATTTTGTTTCAAGTTCCGCCACTGTTCACAAGTGCATCTTTTATTTTGACTGTTTGTCGACTACTTCTCTTTTTCTCTTTTACAATATGCCTAAAGCACATAGTCATATTCATTTTTACTTTTTTTGTGAGATCAGAAAGTCTAACAGATTTTTACCAGCCTTAGGATACATAGGTCTTACCTTAGGATACATAGGTCTTACTTTGAGCATGTTAGTGTCAAACTGAATTTCTTGATTCACCATCACATTGATAACAAACTCCTCAAATTCAGCAAAGTTTAAGGTCAACTCATAAGAATTTTTGCCAACCTTTGTAACTAGTATCTTGTTAGGAAATCTTAACTTGCTTTTAATAATTTACTTCTTTGAGAATACCTTTTTCTTGACAAAGTTAAGAGATTGACATATAAAATAAGACTTGTCTTTTGTTTTGACTGCAAATACATAATTTTTGACCTTCAACTCAAAATACATCACACAAGCAACAAAAGCTACTATTTCTTCTTCAAAAAAGTTCTCATCTTCTTGCTCTTTTTCTTTTCGTAACCTTTCGATCTGTCGGACATTGTCTACCAATTAAGCAAGATCAATAAATTACTCATTAATTAGCTTCTTTCTAATTTTGAAGTCAAGCCCATTAATCAATATCTTGACAATTTCAGGCTCTGAGATCAAATTGTAGCATTTATTTCTCATATTTTTAAATCAAATAAGATAATCTTCCATCATCTCTGTCTTAAATTTTTTTATTGAGAACAAATCAAAGAGTGTAACTTTTAGTTCTCCTCTACAAAATTGATCATGAGAACTCTTTTCTAATTATTTCCATGAATGGATTGACTTAGACTGTAAATTTAAAACCCAAGTGAAAGCATTCACAGTCAAAGAAAAAAAAATATCTCATTTTTAGTTATCCATTGCTAGCTAGAATCCCGATTTTGACTGTGTAGTGGGCCACATGCCCGACAGTTGACTCACTATTTTTTTCTGAAAATTTAGTGAGTGATTTTGGAGTTTTGACTCCTCTAAGAAATTTTGCTTGCAATACATGATCAAAAAATGAAGACATAAAATATGATTGGTAAGTTAACTTTACGTTGAAACCTACCTTATTTAGCATATGCTCGATAGCTTGTGAAATATTATGCTCATCAGCTTGTGCAATGTCACATTGGACAAACTAATTTTGTCAAGCACCATTCACTACATCGTTAGTGTTTTGTCCCTTATTAATTATTACAGATGACTGACGACCTTCCAAGTAAGGTTGATGACCTCTTAGTGAATTTGGTGCCTTATAGTTACTCTAGACTGCTCCAGTCAATTCATTCATCTGCCTTGTTACTTATTCAAACTTAGCATTGTTATTTTCTATCAAAGAATTTAAGATAGTTGTTATCTGCTGAGTCAATGTGTTAATCAAATCATGATGATTTTCTGCTATTTGCTGTCTAAAATCTACTAAGAAATCTACAGTGTTAGGTAGAAACTGACATTGATAATTCCATCGACCTTCTTGAGAACAATGGGCATTTATGCATTTCAGTATACATTAAAGGCATAACGGGATTGAACAAGGCACCTCCATTTGTGTCAAAGAGTGAATTGGCAAATCAATTTGAGTTGATGTTGTTCCTACATATTATTACATCGACATTGACAAAATACCTTGTTGAGGTAGTTGTGATATCATGGGTCCCTATATTATTGGTCCCAAACAGAAAGGATTGATCATCATATATTGATATAAGTACGGGTTGTATCCTTGTACAAAACCTTATAGATTTATTCACCAAATGGGTTTTATTGAACATTTGTATATACTCCAGGAATAGGTAGATTAGTCAACAATGGCGAATATTAAGGTAACCCAAACATAGGTCAAGTAGTTGGATTTACTTCGACTACACCAGAAAAAGCCACTGAAGTCACATTTGTGTTGTTCATATGCTTAGTCAGACTTCTAACAAAAAAATAGGCACTTGTGTCGATTCAGTGACTTGTGGTTATGGATATAGTACTATTTCTTCAGAGTCGTGGTCTGACCCTTCTGTTGAAGAGGATAACTGAGATGACATAGAAATAGATGTGTTTAAACTACTATAAGGTATAAATTTATCACTTCACAAACGCATACATAACAACTACTTTAGGTAACCAATCTTACCCAAGTTCCCACTAGATGTGCCAATTTGTTTCGCTTGGATTTTGCTTTTTTCAACCTCGACAAAAGGTGTCAACCAAGCTTGTATCAAGATCTCAATTCGGACCGCAGATACGAATCCTCTTGCGGGTTGCTCTTAGGATTTACAGATCGTGTCCAATAAAAGTGTAAACACAAACAAATAAATAAATAATTATATAAAATAAGAAGTAAGAAAGAATAAGAGCAAATAATAAAAAATTGAAAATTGCAAGATTTGTATTAAAATATGTAAAAATTGACAAGAGTTCGAATGAAAATAATAAAATTTAAATAACAGAAAGAAAATAACATAATTGAAATGGCTGAAAGAGAAAATGGAGTCTTCCAATATTTATATGGACTTGTAACTCATGTTTTCGTGTATCAGTGTAACTAAAAACTTTTAGAGTGAATAAGTGTGTGAATAAATAGAAATCTCCTTAACTTATTGAAACTAATTCTATTTATAGAGAAAAAATCCTAGGCATAAGATAATTTACCATCAAATCTAACCCATTCTTACTTTCTTTAATCATAGTGTGCTTCATGTATATATGATCTTTGACCTTAGCTGTCGAATTTTTCTCAACGTCGACTATTTGTACCAAATTTTTGACACAATAACTTTAAAATGAATATTCTGCCTTGTATTTATGGTATATTTTACTAGATACAAAAAAACCTTCTACTAGATGCATACCAAAATTAACGACATACGATTTGAATTCAATATTTTATGTTCTAATTATGCTCTCACGATACATCTAATTTGGATCGAGAAGGTACCTCAGATCCAATTGGGATATTAGACCGTAACCATTATCAATAAAACAAAGAATCATCAAGCAAGAATGCTGAATTTCTGCTCCTGTCAGTTGTCAATACTTGTGTAGCTTCATGATCGTTTTCATCAGCCGTGTAACACCCTAACCTTTTGCCAAGTTCTAGATGGTCCTCCACCAACCACTCATCTTTCTTGTTTTCATGCTTATGAAGATCGATAAATCCATCATAATAGGTTTGCATTCTTGAGATTGCTAATTATGCTTCACATGCATCAGATTCTTATTATATTCCACAAGGTACGTACATACATTCAAAGTGAAATAACATTTGCAATTAGGGTTTAAATTTGTATTGTGATATGTAGATGTAATTATAGTAGTTGCGGTTGTGGAAATTATGCGTATTATTACCATTGTGGTCATTGTTGTGGCATAAAACTTTTCTGTCTTCAACTTGAAAATTATCGATCCGCTGTGACCCATTTAAATAAAATTTTGATGTGATATGATTTTATTGTGGCCTATAACATTTATTGGTTCTGTTAGGATATAGAATTAAGTTTCAACCAACAAGATATTTATATATTCAAAAATTATACATTTGAAATTCCTATTTGTTTATTTTTAGTCAATTTTTATTCTTTCAAGTATTTATCTATTCTAGAATATTTCTATAAATCCAACAATAATAACTATATTTAAAAATATCTAAACTTCTAAGAATTCAATTTAATGAGTGAAAGTTATTTTAAATTTTAAAAAATACGTTACAAGAAATTACAAAAAGAACTATAACTCATTATCACTCAACTAATTAATACCAAATAATTCAACTTATAAGTTTGAGGACTACATTATAACCCTCATATTCTACTTAAAATAAAGGTCACAATGTTGATTATATACTTTTTTGTTTGTCCACAATATTTCTCAATTTGGTAGGTCAAGAATTAATCCATCACGAATTAAAATTTTACTTAAGGATTTATTGCTGGCTAATAAATTGCTACATACACAAAATAGAATTTGAATCCCGACACTTACTTAAGCAAACTAGTAAACTAACCACTTGACCAATTCAAGTTGGTTACCATATTGATTATATATGTACCTAAGAAAATGAGACTTCTAATATTATGAAAAGAACATCTTATGAAAAAGAGCAATTCATTCTTCTAGATCAAATAAACCTAAGAGGCAACTCACAATCTTATAATTACACAATGAGATAAGTTCATAACAACATAATCTCACGGCATAATATGCACTATTTCAAATATATAGATTCAGGTATTATCTTTAACTTAAACATCAGAATCATTATAAGTACAAACCTCCCATAATGACAAATGACCAAATCAAAACATTGAGAGCTTGGAATAGGAGAATTGTGACGACTTGGATTATTTCTAAAGTCTTAAGGATCAGTATGATGATTGAGAGTTATTTTGAATTCCAATAGAGACATTTTAAGGCGTTACAAAAAGAACTATAACTCATCATCACTCAATTAATACCAAATATTTCAACTTATAATTTTAATGTATGGCTACATTATAACTATTATTTATCTATAAAGTAAAGGTTACAATATTGCATGACTTTTTTTTTTTTTTGCTTTGTCTTATGTTAATATTTATTTTTGGATAATAAAAATTAAATAATGGATAAAGTTAACATTATTTAACACAAAAAATTTAAAATAGACTAAAGAGGAGATTTTTTAAAAGTTATAAGAGAGAAAAATATAATTATATAAATAGAGGACAAGAAAGTATCATCTTAATATCTCACAAAAAAGAAGAGTCAAATTTTTTCTATCAAAAATATGTTCAAATTTTTTAAATGCTTCAATTTTTTTAATTTGACCATCTTTTTTCCTTCTGAATATAGATGTCATTCTATATGCTAACTCACTTTTACCTGAAGTACCAAATTTTAGTTTTTGCGTACACATATTAGTGTTGGACCATTAATTTAAGAGAATTTATTTTTTTTCAATCAATCCTACTCTTTATGCATATTATCGTTTTATTTTTGGGAATTCTTATTGTTTATGTTCATATGATGAGGCCTCTTTTCTATTATTTACCCTTCTTTATTTTTTTTTTTACAGAATTTTACTTTTTAATTTTTTTTTACTCTGTACAATTTTATAATTGAGGTTTTTATGTATTATATTTATTATTATTATCTTTTTATAATATAAATTATTGATCCTATTAGATAAAAAAATCAAATAAAAATAATCATAAATAGTAAAAAATTACAGTATACAAAAAAAAAATACTAAAAGTATTAGAAAAATATTTTGTAAAAAGAATACTAGAAAAAATACTAAAAAATACAAGAAGTTTGAAAAAGTAACTTATTTAATGAAATATTTTTATGTATATATCTAAAATTTATATTTTTTAATAAAAATAATAGTGTCTTTATGTACTAATTTCATAAACGTATTATATTATTTTTTATTTTTAATATACAACATATTTTGTCATTTTTATAAGTTATTTTTAATAGTTAAATATTTTATAAAATTAATTAATAAAATTATTTATTTAAATATCTAAAATAAAATAATAAAATAATATATAAAAATATTTAAATTTATGTCTTTTTTATAATTTTTTATTTAAAAATAATTTTAAATAATATAATTCAAATAATATTTATTTTATTATAATTTATTTTCATATAAATATTGACAAACATAAATTATGTCAAAATCAAATTTAAAAAATTAATTTAATATAAACTTTTATTTATAAATTTTAATCTAAATACACAGTATTTCAAGCTCAAGTGCAGGTCGAATGTGTACTGTCCTATATTATTGATTATAGTTTACTTAATAATGGATGGAGTAAATTAGTCCAACATCTTTTGTGCAATATTAATTACAAATTATCACCTAAATATTGTTATTATTATAATTTTTCCCATATCTATAATAATCAATATTATAAACTAACAATATGTAAACGTGTATAACTAACCAGTTATAGAATCTAGGAAAATAAATATCTTTAGGGATTCAGAAATGCACAAGTTTCATCTTTATGCTTCAAACCCACTCTTGACTTTAACGTTTCTAATTGATTTAGCCTTAAGTACAAATATAAGAAACATTCTTAATCTATTCTATCTTATAATGTAATCATTATGATGATAATGATATGATCTTTTATTAGCATAAAGCAAATTAAAACTTGTTAGTTCGTTGTTACCTATCCACTCCCAATCGTCATGCTGACGTGTGCTAAATGCATTCAAGTGGAAAGGCAATTATTCGAGATTTAATGGAAAAACAAAAAGGAGGTTAATGCAAAGGGGAATGGCAATGTATGGGGCCTGCATGGTATATATAAGACCTTTTGGGAGTCATTCACGTGGAGGAAGGTTAATTAGGGAAACTCTCCCAAACTTATTACTACATAATTAGACTATGGTCCACAACCAGCTTTATTAAATTCAATGTTACTATGCTCTATTAGTCTATTATCTATTCTAACGGTACGGTGTTGATTTTTTATTTTAATTAATTTCATGGTGTGATGAAGCAGAATCCAATGTTTTGTTTTAACTAATTAATCATTAATTTTAAATTAGAACCCAAATAGTTGGTGCACTAAAGAGGCTAGTTGTGAAGGATAGAAAACAGATTTTAGAAGGGAAGAAGGATTTTTTTTATTTAAATAAAATAAATTTTTTATTTATCAATTTAAATCGAGATATAAAAATTTATTAATTTATATATTTAGTTGTATTTTTGTTGTCAAAAAAACAAAAACAAAAATTACAATGTTTATGCT
>NC_029786.2:92412626-92419608 GCF_000816755.2 Arachis ipaensis
AAAAAAGAAAAAAAATCATCGTCAATTAATTTAATATTGAAGAGAATAGAACCATAACAAAATACGCAAAAATTTGCAGAATAAAAAATAAAGAGTAAATTATCAATTTCGTCCTCAAATTATTAGAATGCTGACAAAAATAACTTTTACTTTTATTAACGATAAAAATATACTTAAAATATTAGAAAATGCTACAAAAATATCTAATCGTAAATAAAAATCTATTCCGTTAACAGAGTTGGCTGAACGGTCAAACAGATTCCGTTACACCCCTTCTTCTCTTTCTCTTTCATTCTCCCTCACTTCCTCCCTCCCTAAAGCAACTACAACAACAATAAACAGTATCTCAGTCACTCTTCCCTCCCCCAAACCTCCTAGAAACTACTGCAAGCTGCAATAACAACATATCTCAGTCACCCAGAAATTGCAACAACAACAACAACATCATCTTCCTAGCTAGCTGAAACTCCTGCAACAACAACGTCTTCCTTACTATTTCTCTCCTCAAATACGATGTCGCCTCTTCTTCCACAGTTTCTTTCCCTCAAATACGACAATGGTCTTACTCTTTGCTAGTGTCATCTTGCTCATCCACTTCTTCTTTCTTCAATTCTTCTCTCTTGTCGCCTCTCTCTTTCTCTCTCATTGTTGTTCTTCTTCTCTCTCTTCTTAACGACGGTGCCTGCGGTGATGTTTCCATCTCCTCCCATCCTCCCTCACTTCCCAAAACAACTACAACAACAATAAGCAACATCTGAGTGACTCCTTGTCTCCTCCAAACCTCCCAAAATAGACCTTATGTCTCACCCTCTTCATCTCAGCCACAGCAATAATCAGCCATAATCAATAATAATCATCCATAATCAACAATTTCACAATTTCTCATTATGCTTTTTAATAATCTAATAAAAATAGAATCTAAAGAGAAAGAATGACAAAGAGAGGAGCTAAAAAGATAACTTCTCACCGCCTTGGAGAGAGGGACTGTCCGCTGTTGGCTTACTGCAAGAGGAGAGTAAGGCGCTGCAAGACAGGTTTCTAACAGTGATGGAGAGGTGGCGAGCAAGAAGCAACGACGATGGCAAATCTGGTAGAAAAGATCGGGAGATCTGCTGTGAGAGTGAAGAGGGTAAGGAACTGCGAGATCCGCTTCTGACCACAACGGAGGGGCGGCGAGCAAGAAGCAGCGGCGACAACGAGGTTCTGCCATTGAAGACAAAGAGAAAGTGGCGTGGGTTGATGAGCAACTGTTCTATGTGTTGGAGAAATGAAAGCGAGAAGAAGGGAGAAGAAAAAAGGAGAGAGGAATGGGCTGTGAGAGCGCGAGACAGAGAAGATCCGAAGACAGCAGCCATAGATTCAGAGTGAGAGTGAAGAGGGTGAGGCGTAAGCTCTTTCTATGAGGTTTGGAAGAGGGAGGGAGTGAGGACGAATGAAGGAAAGGTAGAAGAAGGGTATAACGGAATCCATTTAACAGCTCAGCCAATTCTATTAACGGAATAGAGTTTTATTTACGGTTGGATATTTTTGTAGCATTTTCCAATATTTTAGGTGTATTTTTGTCGTTAATAAAAGTGGAGGTTATTTTTGTTAGCGTTTTGATAATTCGAGGAAAGAATTAGTAATTTACTCAAAAATGAAACTAACTAATTATTTCTGTTATTCTACTAACAGACTTACTTAACAGTAATAACTACTTTACTGCTAATAACTACATTACAATACTCTATTATATTCTGCTGTTAGCCTGCATTTTTCGTTAATATGCTATCACTCTAATTAAGGGTGTATACGGATACGAGTAATCCATTTATTCGATAGAATTGACTCCGATCCGAATTAATTAATTTCATTATCCGTCGAGTAATAATCCAGTCAACTTGACCTTAATTAGTTCAGGTATCATATATATGGTTGCGGAATCAAACCAACCTAATTATTACCTGATTAGTTTATAATATAATATACATTAAAGCTTGTGAATTTATGAATATTATATGATGTTTATTTAAATATGATTTTGATTATTTATTGCATTTTGTAATTCATCTATTCTTTTTTTTTTTTTTTTTTTCAATTTTTTTCAATTTTTTTCATTTTTCAATTTTTTTTAAATTTAATTTTTAATTAGATATATATTTGATTACCCGAATTGATCCAACTTGAATCGATCCAAGTTGGATTTGGCTTACTATAGATATAATTGCATACGTGATTTTGCTCTGTTTCCATGGAGAAAAGTTGGCAAGATGCTTGTTTGATATAATGTAGGTCTGGATAGGGGTGTTCATAGATCGAATTGTATCCACAGATTCGCAGTAAATATCTGCATCCGATTCGAAAATTGCGAATATGATCCGATCCAATCCGCAAACTGATCAGATCGAATAGCATCTAATCTGCACCCTTAAGGATCGGATCGCGAATATCAACTCTATATCTAAGTATCCGATCTGCAGATCTGCAGATCTGCATTTCCGCACAATAATAATTATATATATATATATGTTAGTTTCTCAGCCACCCTAACCTAACCCTAATCTCACTTCACACTTCTCGCACACTTCACCCTTCCTTCACAGTGCTGCAACCCCAATCTCTCACCCATCCTCAGAGTCAGAGACACCAAACCACCTATTGGCAATTTTGTCTTCGTCTTCGTCTTCCTGATCACCGTCTGAAGCTACTCACCAGAGATCTCTTAATGCTCCTCCCTCTTCGTGGCGTGCTTCCTGTCGGAGTTGTTCCTCGCGAAGTCGCGTAGTCAAGTTCATCCCTTTCGTCACATTCTTGCTAGTCACCGTTGCTTCCTCCCTGACTGTGGTTTGTGGTTCATGATTCTCGTTGGCATTCTCATCCCCTAGCTCCCTTGTCTTGGCAACCTCTGTTCTCTGTTCTTGACCTCCTCCATTCTCAGTTCCTGCCACATCTTCTGAACTCCATCCTATGTTTCCGGAATCAACATCCTCTGTTTTGTTGAATCATTATTCAGGACTTCGGGTAATTTTTTAATATAATCATTTGAATTTTGTGAATAATGCTCTTACTGTTATTGTTTTTTTTTAAAGAGTTCTGCTCCTGTTAATGTTCATATGAATTATGTGAGATGTTCCTGTTCTGATTTATGTTTATGTGATTTATGTAAGATGTTATTTGTAGGATTGTGTTGCTTCGAATGGCTAATAAACAAGCAGTTACAAACAATACAAGTGGATCTGAGGCAAGGAACATTCCTATTCCACCAATTGGTAGTTTCTTAATAGGAATACATGATTGCTGAAATTACATGATGGCTGCAGATTTAAGAAGGGGTCAACTTGTTTTACGATTGTTTTATTTTAAATATTTGTAAATTGTTTAGACTTTTAGTGTGTTATAGTGTTGCTGTTTTATTTTAAATAAGACATTTAGTATTATAGTGCTTATTATCTTCACTTAACATTGGAAGTATTTGTTGGAATGTTTGGTATTATATTTACTTGTTTGTATGTTTTAGTTAGTAGTTATTATTTATATATTGTATTATTTTATTTTTATTATTTAGAAAAAGTTTGATTAAAATTATTTTAGGAATAAATAGGTTTAAAAATGTGAAAGAAATACTTTTATTGAATTTTTTACATAAAAATATAATTAAAAAGAGAAAGTTCAATTATGCGGATATACCTGATATCTGATCCGGTCTACATACACCCCTAAATCTGGATCGGTTGTTGTTTTTTTTTATATATAATTTCTGGTTGCTAATTTGTAGGTCAAACTCCCACAGTGATTTTTTTTTTAATTTTGACTTCCCAAATTGTTGGAGTTTTAAACGGTTACAAATCGTAGAATCAACAAAAGTTACTGCATTATTTTCTCAAGTAACGCTAATTTTATAAAAATTGCCGCAACCTAATAGCATGACACAAAACTGCTGTATTAGTTTTTTAAGCTGCTGCAACTTATTTATTTTATGACTGCAATTTATGAATCAAATGATGTTTATTTAAGTATGATTTTGATTATTTATTGCAGTTTGTAATTCATCTATTCTCTCATTTTTATTCTTTTTCATTATTTTCTTAATTTTTTTTATTTTTCAATTTTTTTTAAATTTAATTTTTAATTAGATATATATTTGATTACCCGAATCGATCCATATTGGATTTGGCTTACTATAGATATGATTGCATAAGTGATTTTGCTCTGTTTCTATAGAAAAAAGTGGGCAAAATGCTTGTATAGGTCCGGATTGATTGTTGTATTTTTTTTAATATAATTTTTGGTTGCCAATTTGTAGGGATTTCAAACTCTTATAATATATTTTTTTTTTAATTTGATTTTTCAAATTGTTGACGTTCTAAACTGTCGCAAATTGTAGAATCAACAAAAAATACTGCATTATTTTTTCAAGTAACAACAATTTTATAAAAACTGTCACAACCTAATAGCAGGACACGAAGCTGCTGTATTAGTTTTTCAAACTACTGTAACTTATTTTATGAGTACAATTTAGCATATATTTTTTTATAGTGTCAGATTCATTGATAAAAAAGTCTCTAACCCAAACTAAATCGACTAACCAAATCATGTATATTCCTAATTCTATTTTGGCACTGGCACCAATATGAAGCTTTAAAATGAACAAGCTCTCATGGCTTTTAATTGAAATTTATCTTTTCCTACAAGAATATTCTTATTATTAGGTGAAAAAACCTATATGTTTTTAGATTTTACAGACAAATAATATTCTAAGAATACCCAATATTAAGCAATAAAAAACAAAAAAACTACAAAATTTAAACCTTTAAATACATAAAATAAATATAAAGTATTTTTTTAATAGAGTAAAGTATCGTTTTTGTCTCCAATATTTGGAGTAAATCCTATTTGTGTCCCTAACGTTTAAATCGTCTTATTTGTGTCCCTAACATTTGTAAAAGTGATTCAATGTTATCCTGCAGTCAATTACACATCACGAGCGCTTTAGTTTGAGTTTTAAAAATCTCTTCTTGAAGTTAGAATACAAATGTCTGGGATAGAATTGATGATCTACTCCGAAAAATAACTTATCAAATGTTGAAACTAATTCCTACAACATTTACATAATTCACTTTTCTAGAGACATAATTGAATCTAAACACAAATAGTGGGTATAATATTACAATCAAACACATCCAAGTGAGACCAAATTGAGAATGAATACATTCAAGTGAGAATAATTGAAAAATATAATCTGATTTGTTAGTATAATTGATAGTAGAATAACATTGAATCACTTTTATAAATATTAAAGATACAAATAAGACGATTTAAATATTAGGAATACAAATAAAACTTACCCCAAACGTTGGAGACAAAAACGATATTTTACTTTTTTTTTTTTTTTTTTTTTTTTAATAACATTAACAAATGTCGTTGACATAATATCCTAAATTATAAAAAGCTTTGTTTGTAATGAAGGTCAAGTTAAAGTCCAAAACACACATAACAATCACGCATGGATGAGAAGGGAAGAAGGTCGGTCTCATCATGAAATTTAGTGCAGGCATGTTTGGGTTAGTAGCCATTTATAGCCTTGATAGAAATGGCTCCTATCAGTGTCCCAGGGGACCAATCTTCGTCAACTATCAAAAATTAAATTAAATTAGGAGTGTTGTTATTATTTGGGTCCCTAAAATTAGAGAGGTCAATTTCTATACCCTATAATCAATGGGGTCCACACATACTATTCAGGCACTAGTTCTTCTCTTATCTTAATAACACACACTTTATTTGTGTTGTCATCCATCAACAATTATTAAAAGTGTAATATTCCTAAACTCCAAAACTAATAAGCTTCGGGTATAAAGTATAATCCTTCATAACCTCCCGTTAAGGGACTTCAACCATGTCTTTTATTTTTCTGAACTATGTTTATTATTGTTAGAGACAGAATATAGTTTTTGTGCATTGTGAACTTTAGAATTTCTTCTTCTTCTTCTTCTTCCAATTGTCCATTTTCTGTTTTGCCATATGCTTCTTTGACATTAAGATTCAAACCAATATAATTATTTTAAAAAGTTTGTGTAAGCATGACAAATATATATATATATATACTAAAAAATTTATATATCTTGATTTCAAATCCTTCTTTTTAAAGTTAATTAAGAAATGAAAACTACAATTTGTTATAGTTTGAAATAATCTACTCTGTGAGAAAAAACTAACTTAAAGAAAAAAATACGAGAATAAAATAATCAGTTAACTGTATTATATCACATTTGAACTCAAACACTCTATAAAAAAAAAATCCTACACAAAAAAAATTATCTACTATCGCTGCCATTTCTTTTGAAATCAACGTATACTTTATTCAACTCAAGCAAAGACAAATTCAATTTTAAATGGAACGAGTTATACATTTCTCCAGATTTATTACACAAAACAGATATTATAAATCATACCTCTCTTAAGAAAATAATCTCTAAAAAATTTAGCTATATAAGACATCCCTCAACTTACTCCTCGAGTTAGTTTTTGGATGGTAAATTAATTAAGCTCACTCATCAGTGTAAATTCTAATATGATATAAGGATATATTTGATCCAATATAGTTAGACAACTTACCCGCAAATGATTATGTCCACCTAATACCAATGCTAATATCATTATTAACCGATAAAATCAATGACTACCATAAATTAAAATATCAGGAATTGGAGATAATATCAGAACATGGGTGCCGTCGTGGTCCATGCTATAAACCTAATACTTGTTTAATTACGTACTTGCTCATTGGGGCTATATTTTTAAGTATTAATAATCCTAGTTTTTAGACTAAATGATTTTACCTTGTATATATCTACCTTGACCTTGTTATTGCAAAGAGTTCTTGGTAAGCTAGCTAGCTAAGGTCATCAAGGTAAGAAATTTAATTAACTTCTTATTATATAGAGAGAGAAATATTTATTAATTGATGTATTTAAATATACATTATAATTAGGTCTAGATATATTAT
>NC_029786.2:92419658-92421039 GCF_000816755.2 Arachis ipaensis
TTATTATATATATATATATATATATAAATTTGGTTTAATTACTCCGTTGGTCCCTATAATTTCGCAAAATTTTCAATTAGGTCCCTATACTTTTTTTCCTTTTCATTGGGTCTCTGCACCAAAATTTTTTTTTTCAATTGAGTCTCTACACTTTTTTTTTTCTTTTATTTGAGTCCCTGCATTAATTTTTCTTTTTAGTTGAGTCCCTATACAATGAAGCCAATTACTACCAAGAAGGACCTAATTGAAAAAAAAATTGGTGCAGGGACCTAATTAAAAAGAAAAAAAATATAGGGACCTAATTAAAAATTTTGCGAAACTATAGAGACCACCAAAGTAATTAAACCAAAAAATTAACATAATTATGTGAATCAGATCGATGGAATTATGAAGGACTATACTCATGATGAGAAATTCAAATTGAGTTATAACTTTGGCTTATATATAAATTAGTGATGCATCATACTACTCTAAAATCTAAATTAATTGAATTTTAAGTCCTTTGAGCTGTGTGTTTTGATTTACAGCCAGAAACAAAAGTAAAAAAAAAATTAAAAAAAAAAACATAAATTTAAAGATAAGAGAATAGAAGCCTTTTAACCGTGAGTGGTATCCACCAATCCAACACAATAATTGAAAAGATTGATTGTAGCAATGTAATGTAGTGACTAGTGAGAGTAGTTAGTTAACATTTTATGCTTTTGTTTTTTTCCTAACCTCACGAATGCGTCACGGGATTTTAATTATTACTACTAAGCTAGATGACCTTTGCCTTGCATGAAAGTGAAAAAGCTAAGTAATCAAAAGAAGGAATCAAGTGCTTCATTCTTCATTCTCCCCCAACCCCAACTCCACCAACCCTATCATAACACATAAAAAGGCATTTTGCGTCTTAGCTTCTTATTCATTGATGTATGGCCACCAATGAGGGGCTAAACCCCTTTTCATCTTTGATTTAATTTTATTTGTATATTTTATTGTTCAAGATTCCTATGTCGATATATTTTATTTTATTCCTTTTATCGGCCACAAAGCACGATCATGTAAAGTCCCTATAGCAAAATGCTCCACTAGGTCTCTTTGATGATTACATTTTTTTAATTCCCATATATATGACCATACATATATTATTTGATTCGTCACACAAAAAGAAGAAATTGATTTGTGTATATTTTTAAATAATATAATTTAACTAACAAATAGATCACTATGTATGATTAGGAGTAGTGGTTCTTAACCGAAGACTTGAATCCCATGACATAACGGAATTTAATTGGGTATATATGTCCCCTTCAGAAGAATTGTAAATGTTTCACTGGGGCCAATAATACTATATGTTTATTATTTTGTAAATAATAACAATATTAATGATAATAAATAA
>NC_029786.2:92421262-92438589 GCF_000816755.2 Arachis ipaensis
TGTATTTTTATTTTAGTGATTTTTGTTTTTAGAATTTTATAAAAATAAAAAACAATAAAATTTTAATTTTATTTTTATTTTTTGTTTTTTTTTTTTTTATAAAATTGTAAAAACAAAAAACGCTGTAAAACAAAATGCACCCTAAGTTTTCAAGTAATATAGAAGTTAAACCAATATAACAACTCCAGAATCAGTTAACTATAACTAATAGTAACTTAATCCTAATAGAATTAATACACTAATTAATTAATATGATCTTCTCTTTACAATTATCAAAGAAACCAATACATATTATCATGAAAATTTCCATTATTTATATTCTTTAGTAGCATATATCAACTCATCAAGTCTCAAGCTAATAATAAAGGAAAAGGTCAAGTTCTTAATTGCTTACCTAACCTGATGAACTTTAGTTAGTTGAATGAATATCAATAACCAATAAAAGAAAAAAATATATAAAATAAAATAGAAAACATATTATTTCCCCCCTTGTCATACACACATGCGATGGGTTAGTTTTTTTTTTTTTTTCCATAAAGCATTATGAAATTAAAATGGAGGTGGAAAAAAAGGGACCCATTTGAAGGGCACCAACGGAACATTCTCCGAGTTTTGATCCTTCATGGGAAAGGACTTTAGTGGCGTCAAAAATCAAAATCCATTCACTAATCATTGCTTCCCCCACTAAGTCACAAAGCTTATTAGGAATTAGGAGTATTAGTGAAAACACGTTTGTAATAATTATAATATACTCTATTTGTTGTGGGTTTGACCAATCTAGGCGGCTACATCTCATTGGAAGAAACCACCTCATCACGTCAACTTTTGCAAGTCAACATTGGAAAAAAAATAATGAACATTTGAGTACCCTTCCATCCAAAAAAATAAAAAGAAATACAATAAGAAGTTTATCTTTTTGACAAAGAAAATGGTAAAAATTTAGAAGAATAAAAATATAGTTGATACGGTATTTTTAATGTTCGGTGCTGACCATACTCTTTTGTTGATATTTTGGTATGATTTCACTTTTAAATTTTACAATAACAAATTATTAAACACCCTCTAAAATAAGGGTTAGTTGTAAAATGCGAACAAAAGACATTAATTACTACTNNGTATAATTGACTATGAAGGGTAACTAAAGAAGGAATTAAATAAAGTAATGACTAAAGAGGGATTTCGATAGTGGGCACGAAATCTTCTATTTTGAGGTTAAAATTTTATTATTATGGGTGCAAAAGAAAAGAAAAATGAGAAAGAAGGGAAGCATGGAAGGCAGAGAAGAGAAGTTGAAGAGTGTTATGAGGAGCTGAGCAAGTGGGAAACCCTGACTAAGCCGACAAATCCCTGTTTGAACGGGACAACTTGGTGGTTTGTGTAGTATTAATTAAAACTTTAAGTACATCTAAAATAAATAATGCATTCTCATTATTATTTTTTGTAGCCCTAAACTACGGGGGGCTTTGAGGAGTGCGGATGGATCCATCGTCAACACCACCACTTGGATATACCTAAAGAGGTCCTACATTATCTCCTAAAATTGCAAGCCAAACATGCATGATTCCATTTTTTTTAATCGAAAACTTAAGGATGCATATCTTCCTAATAATTATTACAGTTTATTTTTTTAGCATGTTGTGCCTCGCTATAATAATCAAGAAATCATCCGAATTTATTATTTTTTTATTAATTAATCATTAATATTTAAAATATAAATTAAAAATATATTATTAAATTATTAGATTAAAAAGTTTGATTATATTTATTAATTATTAAGAACTAAAATTTGTAATAATTATTATAATACAAACAAATAAATTCAATATAAATATAAGATATCAATAATGTTATAAAATGATGTAAACAAGACAAATATCATAAATAGTCATCAATATTATTGATGCATGGTTTCAAACCCTAAACAATGGTTTCCAACGACCTCCTATTTATGTGTACTTTATTCTATATTCAAGGTCGATTTTGATGCATTAGTGTCAAATTTTCTCCCTACATATATTTGGAAAAAAAAGTTTTGCTCTTTAAGTATTTACCAAGTTTCACTTAAATGTTTTAAAAATTATGCTAAAGTCAGTTTTATAGTTATAACATAAAAAATTTAAAATTTTCAAATTTCATCTCAATCTGAGTGCGTCAAATTTTTTATATTATACCAAACAATATAAATAAGTATCATACAATTTATAATTATCTTTTATCCTTAATCAATTCTAATCACCTTATTTTTCACATCAAACAATTTAAATAAGAGAAAATTCTACTCTCCTCTCTACACAAAAAATTTAAAATGAATTAAAAATATAATAAGATTTTTTAAAAACTATAAAGGAGGAGAATATACATTTTACAAATAGAGAGGATGAGAGTGTCATTTTAGCATCTCTCAAAAAAAAGAGTAAAATTTTCTCTTTAAATAACCATCATAAAATTTGTAATTATCTTTTTATCTCTAACCATTCTAATTATTTTATTCTGCACATCAAGAACAGAACAAAAATAAACAATTCTCAAATCGAGCAAATGAAAAGAATCTCTACATTTTTATAAAAATCATTCCACCTCTCAAATTCTACAATTCTGTTCTAAATATACAATATTTGCAAAATTAAATTAGTTTCAATTTATAAACTACTTACACTTATATTAAATTAGTTTTAAAAAATTGAGGTTTAATAATATTAAAACTTTTAACAGATACATATCTAACTATAAAAATCTATGAAACTCCGTCTATGGTATCGTTAATCACTTTCAGTGGTGGCAGTACCAACAACAATTATTCCAGAAATCTATAGTTAAGGAGCGTCCTTGTTACAAAAACAAAAATATTAAAACATACAAAAATATTGATACTCAAAATGATTGAACAAAGTTGAACAATTAAAAAAAAAATAAACTAATTAAATAGAAGGACAACTCAATACAAATAAAATATAATGGTGGTCTTGAAATGTATAAAGACTTCCGACGAGGGAGAAATTGGTGAAACATTCAACTAGCGACAGTCTTTGGTTAGAGAAAAAGTGTGTCTTTCAACTAGCGACAGATTTAGGATTTAGGGTTTAGATTTGAAAGGTACCAGAAACTCATATAACAACTTAGAAGAAAAGGATGAGAGTATGAGATTGAAGAAGAAGAAACAGAGAGAACAGAGAGAATTAGACTTTGTAAATGTGCATTCTGTGATTATTGCGTCAGAACTTGACTTTGCAGCAGGGGTGAGTGTGTTTTTATATGTACAAGTGTAAGCTAGTTCTAGAAGCATCTAACTGAACGCTCAACAGATTTTAGAAGCCTAACTATAACTGAATTCTAACAAACTGCTCAAAACAGAAAGTGTACAGCTAAGCATATTAACAGCTCAATAAACTAACTTCCTTCAAACTATCTTGTGGTTCAAGAAACTCAGCACACCAGCATTAGTAGTTTCAGCAGCTTCTAAGGCTTCTGGTTCAATACTCCTATCATCATCTCTGTTTTCTTTTCTTTCTTATTTTTCTGCTTCTTCTTTATGGTCTAATTCAACAATGCCTAGCCAGGCTCTAAGGTGCATGAAGCTCTCTGATGGTACAGCTTTTGTTAGGATGTCTGTCACTTGAACTGCTCCTAGAATATGGCTTACTCTGACAGAGTTGTTATTCACATGATCCCTCACAAAATGTAAATCTATCTCAAAATATTTTGACTTTGAGTGAAGAACTGGATTGGCTGCTAGTAGGATTGCACTTAGGTTATCACAGTACATTAGTGGTGCTTCATTAGGTGAGAATTACAGCTCAATCATTAAGTTCTTTATCCACAGCAATTCTACTACCAAAGCAGTCATACTCTTATATTCTGCTTCAGTACTAGACCTTGCAACTGCTGTTTGCTCCCTTGAAGCCCAAGAGACTAAGTTTGAGCCAAGAAACACACAATATCCACTTGTGGATTTTCTGTCGTCAGGGTCTCCATCCCAGTCTGAGTCACTATAGGCTGTTACTTGCAATGAGAAGTCCTTGTGTAATTGTAGGCCATAGTTCCTTGTTCCATTAAGATACCTTAGTATTTGTTTCACCATTTTTTAGTGTGTGTCCAGAGGAGCCTGAACAAATTGAGCCATCTTATTGACACAGTAGGAGATTTCTGGTCTAGTTATTGTCAGGTATTGCAAGCTTCCAATAACTGACCTGTAAAGTTAAGGATCACTAAAGCTTGAGCCCCCAAAAGCTAACAGCTTTACAGTCAAGGGTAAGGGTGTATGGCAGATTGTGCACCCTGCCATGTCTGCTTTCTTCAGCACCTTCCCAATATACTTTTGCTGTGATAGAATCAAACCCCCAGTTTTTGTTTTGGCTACTTGGACACCCAAGAAATAGTGAAGATCACCCAAGTCTTTAAGTGAAAATTTGGCATTCAGTTTGTCAATGAACCGTCTTATATGCTGTTCAGACTCACCAGTGATGATGATGTCGTCGACATACACCAACACAAAAGTTTTTATACCATTTGAATTCCTCAAGAACACAGAGACATCTGATTTTGTTGGTTGAAAGCCAATCTTTGCCAACCCACTTGCTAGTTTGTGATACCATTCCCTTGGCGCTTGCTTTAAGCCATAGAGGGTTTGGTTAGCTTGCATACCAGTGAGGAGTCACCAATTTCATATCCCTTTGGTTGCTTCATGTAAACTTCTTCCACTAGATCTCCATGTAGAAAAGCATTGTTGACATCTAATTGTTTGATCACCCAAGACTTAGCTAATGCTATTGATAGAAGTATTCTAATTGAAGTAGGCTTTACCACTGGACTATATGTCTCAGTGAAGTCAGATCCAGCCTTCTGTGCATAGCCCTGTGCCACTAGCCTTGCTTTATATTTTTGTAGTGATCCATCTGAATTGTATTTGACCCTAAAGACCCACCTACTTCCTATTGCTTCTTTGTTTTAAGGGAGGGTCACCAGCTCCCAAGTTTTATTCTTCATTAGTTCTGCATACTCCAAGTCCATTGCTTCTTTCCATTGAGGTAAGTTGAGGGCTTGTTGTACACTCCTTGCCTCCACACTTGCTTGGAAGGCTCTTGGCTTGAACATACCACCTTTGCTCCTAGTAATCATAGGATGTGAGTTAGTTGGATTTCTTGCTGCACAAGGGATTTCTGTTTCAGAGAGTGGCAGTACTATTTCGATATCATTAATCAGCACTGGGATGGGAGTTACTGATGCTGCTATTCTTCTGTGTTGAACTGATTCAGTCCTGATTGAGCTTGACACTTCTGCTTCTCTTTACTGCATTAGATCTTCAATTTTGGAATCACTTGGGACTGCTGCTGTTGATCTACGTTCTTGTTTAGTTATGAGATTCCAGGTTAAAGATGGGCTTGATAATTGATGGTGTTGTTGTTGCTGTAAGGCTTCATTAGGTCTTGGAATTCTTGGAATTGTAGGAATTGTAAGAATTATTGGAAATGTTGAAGTGGAGACATCTTAATCATGAGCATCTTTTACTTTCTTTTTTGGTTGTTGAAACGAAAAATTGTCTTCAAAGAATACTACATGAGGAGTTATGTTAACTTTTCCTTGCTGAGTAAGGCATTTGTATCCTTTATGTGTAGTGCTGTAGCCAATAAAAGTACATGGTGATGACCTAAAGTCAAGCTTATGTTTGTTGTAGGCTCTTTGATGCGGGAAGCACAAGCATCCAAATACTCTAAGGCTGTCATAGGAGGACTTCTTTCCTAGTAACTTCTCAGTTGGTGAGAGTCCATTTAGCACAAGTGTAGGTAGCATGTTTATCAGTTTTGCAGCTGTAGTGAATGCCTCCCCCCAGAATGTTGTTGCCATTGAGGCTCCTGCTAACAATGTCAAGCCCATTTTCACTACATTTCTGCTGCATTATCACTTTGAAGCACTTTTAATTTTGAGTTTAATTGTAATTTAACCATTTATTGAAAATGATTAAAAACTTACTTTAACTGAGCTCTAGACTTAATGAGATATATCCAGGTGAATTTTGAAAATGCATCAATGAAGTTTACAAAGTACCAATTTCCATTATTGTCAGCAATGGGTGAACCATATATCTGTATACACAAGTTCTAAAGGGTTAGAATACATTGTTTGTGAGGTGGGAAAAGAGAGTTGGTGTGATCTCCCTATGTAACAAGCTGGACACTTTATTTGATTACTAACTGAAACAGAAATATTACAAGAATTTAGGACTTTGGAAATGACATTTTGATTTGGATGCCCTAATCTAGCATGCCAAATCTGAAGGCTGGTCTTGTTATTCAGAAAAGTGTGAAATGCAACTGGTGTGTGTATTGTAGTGAAGTGGAGGAATTTATAGAGGCCTTTATCAACCCTCCCTTGAAGTACAATTTCTTTTGTTTCCTGTGATTTAATGCAGCACTTGTCAGCATGAAATTCAAAGAAGATTCCATTGTCACAATAGAATTGATGTACACTCATAAAGTTTTTTGTGATTTCAGGCACAAACAGCAACTTTCTTAACACAAATAATCTAGAGCTCAAGTCAGATTTAATGCATGCATTGCCAACAGAATTAATTTGCAAACCTGTACCATCTTCTATCATAACTTGCTTATTACTAATGTATTGTTCCTTTTCAACCAGATTTTGTTCATCATGTGTCATGTGGTGGGTAGCTCCTAAGTCAGGATACCAGTTTGGGTCTTGGATGGTTGCTGGTGTAGCCAGTACATTGCTGAAGTTAGCTTTAGGTTGGTTGACTTGATCACTATAGTTTCCTTCATACGGCTCCTCCTCACTATATCTATACCAGCAGGTCTTAGCTGTGTGTCCTATCTTGTCACAAACTTGACACTATGGTCTTTCATACTGTCCATACTACACTCTGCCTCTTCCATATTGTCCTCTTCCATAACCATAGTGATGTTGTTCTTGTGCTTCTTTATTTTCAGGATACTGGCCTGATACTCCTCTTCCTCCAATTTGCAGATCTTGCACCATTCTGCCTCCTCTACTCATTCTTCCTGCTCTTCCTCAAAAACTTCCTCTAAAATTGCCTCTTGTTGCTGAATTTTGAGATGGAAATTGACTTTGTTGATTCCATGAATACTGTGAGTGCTGAGCTATATTCGCTTGCACAAATGTCTCAGATCTTTTGAATCTTGCTAGCATACTTTCATGAGCAAGCAATAGTGCTTCTAATTCACCTACATTGATACTGTTCGATCTTGCCAAGACTGAAGTCATAACGTTTCCATACTCCTCAGTCAGCCCATGTAGAATTGTATTAACGTGATCACTTTCTTTCATTGATTCTCCTACCGAAGCTAGAGCATCTATAATACTTTTTATTGATAACACATATTTTGTCACTGATGCACCTATTTGAATAGTGCTAAGTTTGTTCTTCAGTTGCATTACCTTGGCTTTGATCTGAGAAGAAAAATGATCTTCCAGCCTTCTCCAGATCTGGTGTGTGAGCATGCAGCCAACCATTCTTGTAGTGAACGGATTCGACATAGAGGCAAGTAACCAAGATTTCAGAAGAGCATCTTGCCTTTTTCACTTCTGAAACTCTAAATTCGGTGAGCCATCTGGAAGAGAAACTTGAGGAATGCCTTCTCTAGTGAGATGATTCAACATATCGTTACCTTCAACCGTTGATTCTTCCTGATCTTTCCATTGTAGATAGTTGTTTTAATTCAATTTCATGGATATTGGAGTTGCCACAAAATACTGTGTCATCTTTCTTACATAGATCTTGTTCAGTAGCTTACGGAAACTGTGGCACTTAAGGCTCTGATACCATGAAAGGTACCAGAAACTCAGATAACAACTTAGAAGAAAGGGATGAGAGTATGAGATTGAAGAAGAAGAAACAGAGAGAATTGGACTTTGTAAATGTGCATTCTGTGATTATTGCGTCAGAACTTTGCTTTGCAGCAAGAGCGAGTGTATTTTTATATGTACAAGTGAAAGCTAGTTCTAGAAACATCTAACTAAACACTCAACAGATTCTAGAAGCCTAACTGTAATTGAATTCTAACAAACTGCTCAAAACAGAAAGTGTACAGCTATGCATATTAACAGCTCAGCAAACTAACTTCCTTCAAAATTTCTTGTGGTTCACGAAACTCAGCACACCAGCATTAGTTATTTCAGCTTCTAAGGCTTGCGGTTCAATACTCGTATCAAGATTAATGATACCAATCCAAAGTGTCACGTTTTATTTTTAAAAATAATTAAATTTATTATCCATCATTACAAAAAAATTTGTTGGATACTGTCTACGTCATCAGATTTAGTGACAGAATAAATTCAACAGTATAAATTTTGACGATAATTATTTATTAGCGAATTTTTCATCCGCCTCTAATTACTGACGAATTTAGCGGCGAAAATTAACTTTTAATTAGTGAAATTCTGGAGCTTGTTAACGTCTGATTTATCTCCCGACAAATCCGACGGTAAACTTAAATTTTATTTATTAAAAAAATTATTTAAAAGAAAAAAAAATAATTATTACTCATGTAAGGAAAAAAAGTAGCACTATAAACATATACTCTAAATTTAAAAAAGATGAACTTACATAAAATTTGATATGAAAAACAAAATACCTCATAATAGCTAAGTAAATTGTATAGCCGAAACTCTCTAGATAATAAAATGTTAAAAGATAAAATTAATTATACAAATGAGATAAATTAAGATTATAAGTAATCCATATTTATCTACAAATGGGACAAATTAATTATACAAAGAAAGTGCAAGTTATAGAAAAATGAGACAAAGTCACAAAGAATCAATTAACATATCTTGACACCTTAAGATTTTAAGTAATCTACTAATATGCATATGTATATCTCTCAAATAGTATATCTATTTAAACTTATACAATTTTAGTAACTTACAATCCTAGTTGAAAGTTTTACACCATAAACCATTAATCTATAAACAAAGAATTACTAGCACCGGAGACCTACCATCTACAGGCGCATTTTTTGGAATAGCAGGCTGTACACCTTCAATTGGAAACTATAAATATAATCAACATACAAACTATAAACATAATTAACACCCAAATTATAATTAAACAAATAAATCAAAGTTCATATATTCAAATGAGTAAATTGCAATAAACTCAGTAAAATTAACAACAATTAACTCAGTAAAATTAATTCAGAAAATAATTAATTCAGACAACAATAAACTCAGAAAATTAATGACAATCAACAATAAGTCAATAATTAACTTAGACCATTAACAAGTTAAGGTTAACTCAGAGAATTAACAACAATCAATATTAATTAACTTAGAAAACAATAAACTCAGACAACAATAAACTCAGATAATTAACAATCATCTAAAACACCATTAACTCAGAACAAATCCTAAATTATACCCTACCTAACCTAATATTATTTAATTTCTAATTACACTAAATTAATATAACAATTCCTAAACACACACTTCATTTAAAAATTTAATCAAGAATTTAATAAAGTACTTAACAAAATCCCAAACAAACAAAAAAATCGAAAAAATACAAAAAACTATAGAAAATTTATTTTTGATGGTGGCTACAGGATTGTAGAAACGTGGTAGTGGCAGGAAACGGCAGTAAAACCTACAATGGTGGAGCTAGGGTTTAGTAATATAACAAACAACTAAAAGAAAAAGCTGGACAACAACCCTATCTTTGGTGTGGTGGACCCCAGCCGCAATGAGGTGACAAGGTGACAACCTCCGACGACAAGGGACACCAACAACGGCAACACGGCTGAGATTTTCCACGGAGACTCCAACAATAGTAACAACGACATGCTGATTGCGACGACAATATGACTTACTGGCGGTGATGGCAGCTCCAAGTGGTGGCGGCACAACCTTCTTCAATGGACCATCAGAAGGGAAGAGATGAGAGAGACAAGAGAGATAAAAAATTTGCAAAAGTAAGAAAGAGAGGGTTCAAATTTTATTTTTAAAAATAATTAAATTTATTATCCATAGAACATAGATAACTTATTTTCTAAAGTAAAAGAAAAAAATTATTATTACTAAGGACTTAGCCATTTGTAGAATTAGAGATGCTAAGGCTGAGTCATCACTCATACCGTCGCAAGAATTATTAGCTCCATTACATGCTAACTTTTTAATGGTTTGTTCGTCAGTAAAATTAGTTTGTAAAAGAAAACATCTTTTGCCAAAATTTCCGACCCCCTCGATTTTAATGACAATTGGGCTACCCAATCTTGATGAGTGGTCGGTAAGATCATCGATAACAAAACAGATTGTATAGTAATTGTGTCTTAAGGGTATTGTTTTTTAAAACTGTTGTAGATAAATAAAAGGGTTAAGTACTGTTTTCATTTCTAAAGTCTGGGATGAAAATCAAATTCGTCCCCGACCTTTTTTGGTGATTAAAATCATCCTTAACGTTACAAAACGTTATAAAATCATCCTTTTATCCATAAACAACATTTTTTGGACAAAATTATTGGTATGCGAAATTGTTACTCTGAGATTGTAAAATTTGTTGTTCGTTCTCTCCCTGGCAATGGCGCTAATAACTGGTGCACAATACCATGGTCCAAACATAACTTCACAACTTCGCACAACTAACCAGCAAGTGCACTGGGTCGTCCAAGTAATAAAACCTTACGTGAGTAAGGGTCGATCCCACGGAGATTGTTGGTATGAAGCAAGCTATGGTCATCTTGTTAATCTCACAATGGATATCTTAGAAGCAGAATAAGTTGAATTGAATAGAAAGCAGTAGTACTTTGCATTAATTCATGAGGAACAGCAGAGCTCCACACCATAATCTATGGAGTGTAGAAACTCTACCGTTGAAAATACATAAGTGAAAGGTTCAGGCATGGCCGAGATAAAAAATACAATCCAGGATCTTCCAAAGATCATAAGATGATCCGAAGATACAAATACAATAGTAAAAAGTCCTATTTATACCAAACTAGTTACTAGGGTTTACAGAAGTAAGTAATTGATGCATAAATCCACTTCCGGGACCCAATTGGTGTGTGCTTGGGCTGAGCTTGAATGTTACACATGCAGAGGCTCTTTCTGGAGTTGAACGCCAGGTTGTAACGTGTTTCTGGCGTTCAACTCTGGTTCGTGACGTGTTTCTGGCGTTTAACTCCAGACTGCAGCGTAGAACTGGCGTTCAACGCCCTTTTGCATCATTTAAACTCGGCCAAAGTATAGACTATTATATATTGCTGGAAAGCCCTGGATGTCTACTTTCTAACGCAATTGGAAGCGCGCCATTTTGAGTTCTGTAGCTCCAGAAAATTCACTTTGAGTGCAGAGAGGTCAGAATCCAACAGCATCAGCAGTCCTTCTTCTACCTCTGAATCTGATTTTTGCTCAAGTCCCTCAATTTCAGCCAGAAAATACCTGAAATCACAGAAAAACACACGAACTCATAGTAATGTCCAGAAATATGAATTTAACATAAAAACTAATGAAAATATCCCTAAAAGTAACTAGATTCTACTAAAAACATACTAAAAACAATGCCAAAAAGCGTATAAATTATCCGCTCATCACAACACCAAACTTAAATTGTTGCTTGTCCCCAAGCAACTGAAAATCAAATAGGATAAAAAGAAGAGAATATACTATAAATTCCAAAATATCAATGAAACATAGCTTCAATCATATGAGCGGGACTTGTAGCTTTTTGCCTCTTAAATAGTTTTGGCATCTCACTTTATCCATTGAGATTCAGAATGATTGGCATCTATAGGAACTCAGAGTTCAGATAGTGTTATTGATTCTCCTAGTTCAGTATGTTGATTCTTGAACACAGCTACTTTATGAGTCTTGGCCGTGGCCCTAAGTACTTTGTTTTCCAGTATTATCACCGGATACATAAATGCCACAGACACATAATTGGGTGAACCTTTTCAGATTGTGACTTAGCTTTGCTAAAGTCCCCAATTAGAGGTGTCCAGGGTTCTTAAGCACACTCTTCTTTTGCTTTGGACCTTGACTTTAACCGCTCAGTCTCAAGTTTTCACTTGACACCTTCACGCCACAAGCACATGGTTAGGGACAGCTTGGTTTAGCCGCTTAGGCCAGGATTTTATTCCTTTAGGCCCTCCTATCCACTGATGCTCAAAGCCTTGGGATCCTTTTTATTTACCCTTGCCTTTTGGTTTTAAGGGTTATTGGCTTTTTGCTCTTGCCTTTTGGTTTGAAGAGCTTTTGGCTTTTTCTGCTTGCTTTTTCTTTTTCTATTTTTTTTCGCCATTTTTTTTCTTTCTTTTTTTTCTTTTTTTTTATGCAAGCTTTGTATTCACTACTTTTTCTTGCTTCAAGAATCATTTTTATGATTTTTCAGATTATCAAATAACATGTCTTCTGTTCATCATTCTTTCAAGAGCCAACATATTTAACATTCATAAACAACAACTTCAAAAGACATATGCACTGTTCAAGCATTCATTCAGAAAACAAAAAGTATTGTCTCTACATCAAAATAATTAAACTAAGTTCAAGGATAAATTTGAAACTCATGTACTTCTTGTTCTTTTATTTTTAAAACATTCTTCATTTAAGAGAGGTGATGGATTCATATTCACTACTTTAAGGCATAGACACTTAGACACTAATGATCATGTAATAAAGACACAAACATAGATAAACATTTAACATAAGAAAACGAAAAACAGAAAATTTAAGAACAAGCCTGTTTTCTGGAATTGTCTGCCATCTTTAATGAGCTTTTAGCAGCTTGTACCTCAAAGATTCCCAGTTTCTCCATTACAGAGAGTGACATGAGGTTTATTGCTGCCCCAAGGTCACATAGAGCCTTCTCAAAGGTCATGGTGCCTATGGTACAAGGTATCAGGAACTTTCCAGGATCCTGTTTCTTCTGAGGCAATCTCAGTTGATCCAATGCATTCAGTTCATTGGTGAACAGGGGAGGTTCATCTCCCCAAGTCTCATTACCAAATAAATTAGCATTCAGCTTCATGATTGCACCAAGGAACTTGGCAACTTACTCTTCAGTAACATCTTCATTCTCTTCAGAAGAGGAGTACTCTTCAGAGCTCATGAATGGCATAAGGAGGTTCAATGGAATCTCTATGGTCTCTAGATGAGCCTCAGATTCCTTTGGTTCCTCAAAGGGAAACTCCTTATTGATCACTGGACGTCCCAGGAGGTCTTCCTCCTTGGGATTCACGTCCTCCCCTTCTTTCTTGGATTCGGCCATGATGGTTATATCAATGGCCTTGCACTCTCCTTTTGGATTCTCTTCTGTATTACTTGGGAGAGTACTAGGAGGGGTTTCAGTGATTCTTTTACTCAGCTGACCCACTTGTGCTTCCAAATTTCTAATGGAGGACCTTGTTTCATTCATGAAACTCAGGGTGGCCTTAGATAGATCAGAGACTAAGTTTGCTAAATTAGAGGTATTTTGTTCAGAGTTCTCTGTCTGTTGCTGAGTGGATGATGGAAAAGGCTTGCTATTACTAAACCTGTTTCTTCCACCATTATTAAAGCCTTGTTGAGGCTTTTGTTGATCCTTCCATGAGAGATTTGGGTGATTTCTCCATGAGAGATTATAGGTGTTTCCATATGGTTCACCCATGTAATTCACCTCTGCTATTGCAGGGTTCTCAGGATCATAAGCTTCTTCTTCAGAAGATGCCTCTTGAGTACTGTTGGATGCAGCTTGCATTCCATTCAGCCTCTGAGAAATCATATTGACCTGCTGAGTCAATATTTTATTTTGAGCCAATATGGCGTTCAGAGTATCAATTTCAAGAACTCCCTTCTTCTGAGGCGTCCCATTACTCACAGGATTCCTCTCAGAAGTGTACATGAACTGGTTATTAGCAACCATGTCAATGAGTTCTTGAGCTTATGCATGCGTTTTCTTTAGGTGAATGGATCCACCTGCAGAAGTATCCAATGACATCTTGGCTAATTCAGACAGACCATCATAGAATATATCCAGGATGGTCCATTCTGAAAGTATGTCAGAAGGACACTTTTTGGTCAGTTGCTTGTATCTCTCCCAAGCTTCATAGAGGGATTCACTGTCCTTCTGTCTGAAGGTTTGAACATCCACTCTAAGCTTACTCAGCTTTTGAGGAGGAAAGAACTTGGCTAAGAAAGCCGTGACCAGCTTATCCCAAGAGTTCAGGCTATCTTTGGGTTGAGAGTCCAACCACACTCTAGCTCTGTCTCTTACAGCAAATGGGAAAAGCATGAGCCTGTAGACTTCAGGATTTACTCCATTAGTCTTAACAGTATCACAGATCTGTAAGAATTCAGTTAAGAACTGAAAAAGATCTTCAGATGGAAGTCCATGAAATTTGCAGTTTTGTTGCATCAGAGAAACTAGTTGAGGTTTAAGCTCAAAATTGTTTGCTCCAATGGTAGGGATGGAGATGCTTCTTCCATGTAAATTAAAATTAGGTGCAGTAAAGTCACCAAGCATCCTCCTTGCATTATTATTATTTTCGGCTGCCATATCCTCTTCTTGTTCGAAAATTTCTGTAAGGTTATCTTTGAATTGTTGTATTTTAGCTTCTCTTAGTTTCCTCTTCAGAGTCCTTTCAGGTTCAGGGTCTGCTTCAACAAGAATATTCTTGTCCTTGCTCCTGCTCATATGAAAAAGAGGGAATAGAAAAATAATAATTAATAGGGACCCTTTTTGCCCAGGTATAGAGGTTCCCCTGTGTGAGTAGAAGAAGAAAAGAATGTAATGTAAAGAAGGGAAGAAGAGAAAATTCGAACACAGATGGAAGAGGGGGTTCAAATTTGTGTGAGATGAAGTGTTAGTAGATGAATAAATAAATAGAAGGAGATGAGAGAGAAAGAGGATTTTTGAAAATAAAATTTTGAAAAGGGGTTAGTGATTTTCGAAATTTAGGAATGAAATCAAGTTAAAATTAAAATTTGAAACAATTAGTTAATTAAAAAGAATTTTTGAAAAAGAGGGAGATATTTTCGAAAATTAGAGAGAGAGAGAGTTAGTTAGGTAGTTTTGAAAAAGACAAGAAACAAACAAAAAGTCAATTAGTTAGTTGAAAAAAATTTGAAAATCAATTTTGAAAAGATAAGAAGATAAGAAGTTAGAAAAGATATTTGAAAATCAAATTTTTGAAAAAGATAAGATTTTAAAAAAAGATATGATAGAAAGATATGATTAGAATTAGTTTGAAAAAGATTTGATTTTTAAAATCATAATTAATGACTTGACTCACAAGAAATCACAAGATATGATTCTAGAACTTAAAGTTTGAATCTTTCTTGACAAGCAAGTAACAAACTTGAAATTTTTGAATCAAAACATTAATTAATGAGAATATTTTCGAAAATTATAAGATAAAATTAAGAAAAGATTTTTGAAAAATATTTTTAAAATTTTCGAAAATAAATAAGAAAAATGAAAAAGATTTGATTTTTGAAAAGGATTTTGAAAAAGATAAGTTTTTTAAATTAAAAATTTGATTTGACTCATAAGAACAACTAGATTTTAAAATTTTTTGAAAAAGTCAATCCAAATTTTCGAAATTTATGAGTGAAAAAGGGAAAGATAATTTTTTTATTTTTGAATTTTCAATGATGAAAGAGAAAAACATGAAAAAGACTCAATGCATGAAAGTTATGGATCAAAACAATGAATGCATGCAAGAATGCTATGAATGTCAAGATGAACACCAAGAACACTTTGAAGATCATGATGAACATCAAGAACATATTTTTGAAAAATTTTCAATGCAAAAAAAACATGCAAGACACTAAACTTAGAAATCTTTCATGTTCAGACACTATGAATGCAAAAATGCACATGAAAAATAAGAAAAGACACAAAACAAGAAAACATCAAGATCAAACAAGAAGACTGGCCAGGAACAACTTGAAGATCATGAAGAACACTATGAATGCATGAATTTTCGAAAAATGCATAAAATTTTTAGAAAAAATGCAATTGACACCAAACTTAAAAATTGACTCAAGACTCAAACAAGAAACACAAAATATTTTTTATTTTTACGATTTTCTAATTTTTTTTTGTATTTTTCGAAAATTGTTTGAAAAAGAAAAATAAGGATTTCAAAATTTTTTTAATGTGAATTCCAGGAATCTTGTGCTCTTTAGTCTAAAGCTCCAATCTGAGGGTTAGACATGGCTTAATGGCCAGTCAAGCTTTAGCATGTAAATCAGGTGGATCAGGAACAGCAGCAGGTGGATTAGCAACAACTGGCTTGCTCTTGATAATGTTGGGTTGGAAGCCCCAGTCCAAATAAATTTAGACAAGGCTTTACAGCCAGCCAGGCTTCACATGTTTCATGAAACTCTAGAATTCATTCTTAAAAATTCTGAAATAATTTTCGAAAATAGATGAGAAATTTTTGAAAGATTTTTTTTTGAAAACTTTTTGAAAATAAAATAAGAAGAAAATTACCCAATCTGAGCAACACGATGAACCGTCAGTTGTCCAAACTCGAACAATCCCCGGCAACGGCGCCAAAAACTTGGTATGCGAAATTGTTACTCTGAGGTTATAAAATTTGTTGTTCGTTCTCTCCCTGGCAATGGCGCCAATAACTGGTGCACAATACCATGGTCCAAACATAACGAAAATACATAAGTGAAAGATTCAGGGATGGCCGAGAGGCCAACCCCCAAAACGTGATCACAGGATCAAAAATACAATCCAGGATCTTCCAAAGATCATAAGATGATCCGAAGATACAAATACAATAGTAAAAAGTTCTATTTATACTAAACTAGTTACTAGGGTTTACAGAAGTAAGTAATTGATGCATAAATCTACTTTCGGGGCCCACTTGGTGTGTGCTTGGGCTGAGCTTGAATGTTACACGTGCAGAGGCTCTTTCTGGAGTTGAACGCCAGGTTGTAACGTGTTTCTGGCGTTCAACTCTGGTTCGTGACGTGTTTCTGGCGTTTAACTCCAGACTGCAGCGTAGAACTGGCGTTCAACGCCCTTTTTCGTCGTCTAAACTCGGCCAAAGTATGGACTATTATATATTGCTGGAAAGCCCTGGATGTCTACTTTCTAACGCAATTGGAAGCGCGCCATTTTGAGTTCTGTAGCTCTAGAAAATTCACTTTGAGTTCATAGAGGTCAGAATCCAACAGCATCAGCAGTCCTTCTTCTACCTCTGAATCTGATTTTTGCTCAAGTCCCTCAATTTCAGCCAGAAAATACCTGAAATCACAGAAAAACACACAAACTCATAGTAAAGTCCAGAAATGTGAGAAATGTGTAAAAACTAATGAAAACATCCCTAAAAGTAACTAGATCCTACTAAAAACATACTAAAAATAAT
>NC_029786.2:92438639-92448371 GCF_000816755.2 Arachis ipaensis
TGTATCGTGACTATAGAGAAAGAGAGATAAAACGAGAAGATGAGAGAGAGAATGAGAGAAGAGAGGAAGATGCAGAGGTTGGGAAGGTGGAGAGCAGAGAGTGGTTGGATTGATAGAAGCGTCTTCGAGTTCGTCGTCTTCAGCTTCGAATCCCCCGACATGGCGGCGCTGTGACGTGTTCTGGGAAGGGAGAGGCGACGCTTGTAGTGGTTATTGGCTTTCGACAGACGGTGATCGTAGGTGGCAGTTGGAAGGAAGAGGAAGAAGAATAGGAAGAAGAAGGAGGGGTGCACTGAGGGCGGCGGCGGCCAGAGGTTGATTATGGCAGGAGGTTCCCGCACCGCACCGTCACTTCCTTTCTCCTCTTTGTGTTCTTCATTTTTTTATTTTTTTTATTTTTGAAGAATTTGAACATCTTTTTTTTTTTTTTTAAAATTTCTTTTGTTGTTAATTTTGGATATGAGGCTACGTTGATGATTGTTAAATTGTTGTTAAATCTAAAATTTCTGTTAATTTATTTTGTGGATGTTGTTGCTGTTGATTCATTTTGATTTTGGTGTTACTGAAAGTGTGTTGTTGTTGCTGAATTTGTTGAATTTGTTATTGAATTTGTTGTTGAATTTAGTTGCTGATGTTGTTTAATTTGTTTGTTAACTTGAACAAAAGCTTGTTGTTAATGGAGTTTGAGGAGAGAGAAAATGAGGGTTGATGTAGAGAGAGAAAGGTAGGTGAAGGAAGAAGCTTAGGTTGGGAGTTTGAGTTTATTGGGTTGTTGGGGAGAAAACAAAGTTTGGGTCTTTGATTGGAGGAAGAAATGGGTTAGGAGGATTGATGGAGAAAGAAAGGGATAATGAAGCCGCTGCAAATGGGTTAGGAGGATGATGAACAAAGTTAATTTATTTTATAATTTATTTTTTACAATGATAAATTTATCTTTTTAGAGCGAAATGATGATTTTAAAGGGTTTTTAAATGTTGATGATGATTTTAATAAGAAAAAAAAGTCAAGTACGATTTTGATTTTTATCCTAAATCTTAGGGACGAAAACAGTACTTAACCCTAAATAAAATTTTAATAAAAAATATTTTTTAAAAGTTTTCCTTCTTTAACCAAAGTTCTTACTATATGCATCAAATAAGTATTAAGTTTAGTTATTGATGTTCACATATATTATAAAAAATACTAAAATACTTCTATTTAGAATAAAATTTTTAAGCTAAGATAGACTAATCATTTGTTGTCATATACCTAATATATAGTGTGTTTAGAGGTTTTAACTTAAATGTACTGTGCATGTGTTGGCAAATACATGTTACCTCGTCTAATTATTTATTTCCAGATTATAACTACGTTTTTAGTTTATTAAACTACCTGCACTAAAAGTATTATATAATAACATCTCACTATTGATTGAATGTTGTATGAACATTTTTGACCCTATTAATGTGCAATATTTAAACTAAATAAAATTCATTAATCATTTACCATGAGACGTAGTATTAGCCATAATAAGCATGATTAAAGATAACGGAAGTGGATAATGAATATCAAGGGCATGGAAGTGGTGGTGGGGAACACACTGAAATTGGTAGGGCACTTTGAGCCGTCAGATAATAAAAAAGACAACATGAAATGATTATTGATGAGTAAGCAAGCTAAGAACGAAGTGGATTTAATTAATTAAGCTTTATAGTGTTTTACAAAAAATAAGAAGAAGAAAAATGAGTGAATAGTAGGAGAAAAAGAAAGGAAGAAAAAAGGGGATAAAATGAATGTGCGCGTGTGTTTGTGTTTAAAGCGTAGTGGAGGAGGGGCCAACATGGCTCGGCTTCAGCCCCAAAAAAAGGGAGCAGAGACACACTGTCACCACTTCAACACATGCGTGCGCCGCGCCGTAACACACTACACACCCTTCCACTAAAGCATTCTCTCCCACTACTCTCTTTTCATCATGTGCCTTTCACCGCCCATTCTTCAAGCCAAAATACTTTCAAAAATAACTATTATTGAAATTGTGAGACCAATCCGCAATTTAATAATACGTAGCTAATGATGATTTTATTTTGTTATATTGATTGAGGGACAATTCGGAAGAATATGACCGGATCGATTACAATTTCGATAAAAATTGTTTCTTTTATTAGTAATTGTTAAGGTATGCAGTTTCAGATATAATCGAATAAGCTTTAATAATGTTTCTTTCGAGTTAAGACGAAGGAGAGTATCTTTAAGATTAGATGAAAGAATTTGATAGAGTAGAAAAAAATTGATCGGCTCATAGTCATTAGTAAGTGCTATAAGAAATTGAATAAGGCACGTATAGTTGCGATAGTCATCATATATCCTAACATTAGTTAGGCTTTTAAGAATAAGTTCACAAAAAAGGTCAACTGAACTCAATTGTTTTTCATCTAAGTAAGAAAATAAAAAATAATCTAGTCACAATCTTATTTAATATTATAAAAAAACGTTGAATACTGTTAAAAAAATAAATAAAATTCGACGATATAAATTTTGCTGGTAATTAGTTATCGTCGAATTTTTTCGTCTAACAGTAATTATCGTCGAATTTTGCGACAGATTACTTGCCCAAAAAATTATTTAGCTACCGGCAAAATTTTTTCGACAATAATATTCGCGCCATAATATTCTGTTTTCAGCACTATTACCGTCAGATTATGCCCTCGATAAATCTGACGATAATGTCAATTTTTTAAAAAAAATATTGTGACGATTTTTTTTTTATTTTTTCCTTTTTAATTTTAATTTTTATTTAAATTTATTTTTTACACAATTAATGGTCAAATTATAAATAATAGAAACCAATTATGTAATATTAAATATCAAATGTTCAAATAATTTAAAAATTAAATAAATCAAATACAATGAAACAGTAAAACAAAGCCCTAATTACTACATATCTTTGTAGTCGTCGTCATTCCTGTGGTCCTGCTGAGGCAGCGGAAAAGGCGGTGATATCTGTGTCCCACCAGCAGCGCGCATCTGAGCCTGGTACACCGCCATCTGCTGCTCTATCTGCTACTCCATCCGCTGAAGTCGCTCCTGCTGCCCTTCCACTCCAGCCTGAGGTCATATGTGTCTGTCACGCGTGTGAGGATCTCTTGATACCTCTCCCGAGTCTCGGTCAGCTCATGAGCATGTTTGTGAAGGCTCCGGGTGAGCTTCTGCACCTACAGCCTCAAATCAATGCGTTTTTCGGGATCGACGGCTCGGCTGGTAGCAGAGGCAGATGATGGCCTCAACGTGGAGGTGCAGAGACTGCTGGCGAAGAACAACCTCAGCCCGTATACGCGATTCTTGTACGGCGCTGAGACAGTCTCGTGCCAAACCGCATTGGGATCGACGACTGAAGCAGTAGAGCCACTAGCGTCCTCCTCATTTTGTTGAGATTGCTGAGTTGTGGCCTCCAGTCTTTGCGTGTAGGACTCCTGTGTAACACATGTTATCATGATTAGGACGACAGCTGTACAGTTAATTGAAAATTTTATATCACAAGATCAGATGTTTACTCACATAATGATTCGCAGACCGCTGATCAGCAAATCTCTCTTTGTTCTCCTTCAAAGTGTGGGTGTACTTGAAAGTCTCTGCCAATGTCACATGTAACATCCTACCACACAGAACTTTACGCTTAAGTCGTAAAATAGAGGTGGTCTGGTATTACGACCTCTAAAATAAAAACATATACATAGTAATAGTTGAAGGGGTTTATAACAAGGAACCTTGAAGGAAAGCTTAAACAAGAGTCACAAAATGAAAAACGCATCGCTCACGTAAACGATAACTTGAGTACGAAGCAAAATAAAGAAATATATAAATAAGAGCGGAGAGTCAAAAGGTATAGAATATCAAGCTTCAGATTCGACCTGCGAAACTAAGGCCGGTCGAAGAATATATACATACATACATGTATATAAGTATATCCAAAATATCCCGACCTGATCAAACACAAGTTATATATACATAGGAGAGTCTATAAACATAAATACATAACCGACAACCTAAAATATAACATCCCAACTTCGCTTGCTATAGGAACCTCCAAAAGCTCAGCGAAGTGCTACTCGACCTGCATATGAAAACAACAACATATGTATGGAATGAGAATCAGAGGTTCTCAGCATGGCAATGGTGCCTACATAAATAATATATAAGGTCCAGAAAAAGTTAGAGGCAATCCTAGAACTCCGACACTCAGATTAAAAACTTAGAGTCATACTTTAAACTAAAAACTAGGTGAACTACTATGGTACTTAGGTTCTAGTCCAATTTTAACTTTACACCTCAACCTCTCTTTCTTCCAACCCTCCAAAATACTGGTGGAACTACCATTGTCACTCTTTCGCTAGAAAGGAGTATCTCAGTTGCACAGATATACAATACATACAAAGAAAATACAAATAGAAATATAGTTACAGTAAACAGAACATATAGCAGTTAAGCATAGATTATCAAGTAGACAAACCCAAGTAATGCGCACTCAAACAACACAAACAAATGCATATGATGTATGCTTGTCCTATGGCCGATGATATCATATGTCAGTTATATAACCAAACCCGACATGTCCTAGTAGCCAACCTTGGATAGAAACACCCCATCACGAAGCAAGTGGGTCTGAGCCACAACCCCTTTGCTACTACCCGCTCAACCCAGAGCAAGTAGAATAACCACTACTGCTGCTACTACCCAGGTGGATATTTACGACTTAACCCGGAGTAAATGGAATAATCCACTACTGATGCTACTACTCAGGCGTCACAATCACTGACTTGGAGCAAGTGGGACAAACCACAATCTTTGCTACTGCCCAGGTATCTCAATCACTGACCCAGAGCAAGTGGGACGAACCACAATCCTTGCTACTACCTAGGTATCTTAATAAAAAATTCATTCTCAACATCATTTCAAGTCATCATTCGTACATTCGTAACATTTCCGTACTTCTCCAAACAATACACATTAACTCAATCATTCACTTCTCAATCTCCTCTTAACTTTCCATTTAACTTCTTCAATACGCCCACCCTTTTTCTAAAACTTGAAGACTCATTAACGGATTTTAAACAGGGGTTAAAAAGGTTTAAAAAGATAGAGGATTGACTTAACACTCAAAATTCTCATTTTTGGCTAAAACAGGGAGCTCGCGTACGCGAGATTGTGTCCGCGTACGCAAGATTGCAAAACAGGGAGAGTGCTCGCGTCGCGTGTACTGCTTGCGTACACGAGCGTCCAAATTTTTAGGTCCACGTGTGCGAGACCATGTCCGCGTACGCGAGATATCAGGACAGTGAATGAATCTCGCGTCGTGTGTGCATGCTTGCATACGCGACCCCTCTTTTTCCTCAAAATGCTGTTAAGTCATAAAAACCACTTGTCTACACCTAACTTCCGACGTTCATAACTTCTTCTACAAAATTCTGATTTTCACAAACTTTAAACCGTTTTAAAGCTCTTGAAATTATCTTAAATTTAAAATAAATTTCATTTAAAACCAAAATCTGAGGCTCAAGTTATGATTTGTCAAAGTTGGTTAAAAATGACTTTTTTTAACAAGACACCAAAATCCCATTCTTTCCAAAATCTTAATTTCAACCATTGTTTTACTCCTCAAAACAACACCAAATACCGTCAAAGCAATCTTATATCCATCTTATCTCTTTCATAACATCCCTATGCTCAATGTTTCTCATTCCCACCCCAGCAATCAATAATCAACAACAACACAAACTCATCAATATATTGTTATTATCATTCATAATCATTATCAATACTCGTAAACCCAACACTTTCATATATACTCTACCAAATCAACCAATTCATTCAACAATTTTTAATCAAATACAATCATTATTTAACCAATGTCATCATCCCCACTTATTATCATCATCAATCTCCACCATCATCAATAATCATTCATCAACCCTCATCAACAACATTAATTACCATATTTTCATAACAAACTCAACAATTTCACAAATAGTACTAAACCTTAACAATTCCATCTAATTTAACTTAACCTACGGTCACCTAGCCTAAGTTTTTACGCAATATTATATATTATCTACGAGAAACCAAAACCATACATTGACCGATTTCTTCCTAATGCTCAGAACACCTCAATTATCACCGCTTCACAACCGTCCAAGGCTTCAAACGTACACCAAACAGAAAATAATCAAGCTTTCAACACCACCAATTTGGTTCCAAATCACATATATCCAATCTAATACCAACCAATGTTACTCAAAATTAGCTTAGGATTCATAGTTATTAATGATTCATAAGAGTTAGTGGTTTCTCACCTTACCAACGGAAATTTGGGACAAGACCCGGCAAGTCCACAAGACTAATTTGATCCTAAACACCAAAATCACATAATCTCTCAAAATTAAAACCTCAAATTCAAAATTTAGGAGATAGTGGCTAAGCAAGAAATAGTGAGGTACTTACCAAATTATCTAATGGGCTTTGTAGAGCTCGACGCGGTGGCCGCATGGCCGCAAACGGTGCAACGATCAGAACTCCGAATTAAAAGATAAGTGGGGTTGAAATATTGAATGCAAGGTTAGGGTTTGGAGTTTCTCTTCTTCTCTCCCTCCAAGTTTCCAGTGTAATTTTCATAATGAGAGGAAGAGGTGTCTGAAGCCACTTCATTTAAGTGGTGTTTGGGTTGGGTCTTGGGCCCAATATAGATTCGGTTCAACTGGTTTGGCTTGCGGCCTAATTTTGGGCTAAAACCTTTAAAATTAGTGTTAAAATTCATATATAAGAAGAGTATGCTCTGATTATACAAGTAGTGTTCTATATATTATATATTGTAAATGAAAAATAGAAATTAACATATTAAGAACTGAAATCAAAGAGTAGCAGTATAGTATAAACCAGTATAGTATATATTGCAACTTGCAAGGACCAATATACTCTGAAAAATGGAAAACTAATTTGTATCTTCAAGAACAGATCAAAATGTCAATTAAATAGGACAAGAGAACAGTTAATTAATCAAATAATTATAATTCACAATTAGAAAGAGAGATAGAGAATCATGATCATAGCAAATAATCAAATCCAAAATAACAAAGACGCAGAGAAATATAAAGAGACAAATGAAATTTTTCAAAATAAAATAACATTTATGAATAGAGAAGAGATATCAACAAATTAATAGCGAAGAAGAAGTACCAGTGGCAGCTCGAAGGAGAATTATGGAGGGAAAGAAAGTTGCGTTGAAGAAGAAGTTTGGGAGCGAACAAATCTAAAAACGCATTGACGGAGGAGGTGGCTCGATCCAGAAGCGTTCTACCACAGCAACGACAGCAGAAACAGCGGCAGCAACAACAATGGCAACGGTGACGAAACGGCGGCAGCAACAACGGTGGCAGCAATAACAGTATAGAGAGAACAAATCTGAAAACACGTTGATAGAAGAGATGGCTCAATCCAGAAGCTCTCTACCTCAACGGACATGGCAGTGATAACAGTGTCGGAGGCAGAAATGACAGCAAAAACCACAGCGAAAATGGTAATAAAAAACTTAAGATTTCATAGTCATTCTTTTTCAACTAATTTAATCTATTATTTTGAGAAAAAGAAAAAAATTAAGTTTTGTTCTAAAATTTTGAATTTTAATTAATTATTTTAATTAATTATTAGTGAAAGTTTCATAAATAAAAAGTTTTATAGAAATTTTTAATTAATCTCATATTTAGAGTACATGTTAATTACTTTTTCTTAAATAAATAAAATAAAATTCTTACTTAGAAGAAAGGAATTAATTGGGATTTTAAATTCCTGAAATAATTGACTGAGATTTGGATCTGTGCTTTGGGAGCATAAGCTGTGATGCGAAATGAACAGCTAGGAAACATGTTCTGAGTTCTGACCTTCTATCTCTGGTTGGAATCAAGAAACATCAACTCTACGTGTATTTCAAAAAGGACATGGTGGCCTTCTACTTTATTGTTATTTTATTGTTATTTATTATTATGTGGCTTCACCTTTCAATATTAGTTGATTAATATTATATTCTACGATTAAATATTAATCACATCATGTAAAAATTAGCGTCTTATTAGTTCAACGTACACGTGCTAGTTATAGCATATTTTAAGTGTTTTTTATTTAAATAAAATAAATTACTTATTTATTCAAATAAATTGTAATACATCATTTTAGTGTTTTGAATATTTAGTTGTGATTTTGCTGATAAAAACAAAAAAACAAAAATTATAATATATATGTTAGTGCATCAAAAATAAAAATAAATTTTAAAATGATTTTTGAAATTAGCATCGTGTACAAAAATTGTTCTGAAATTGACAAAAATATAACACATTAGTCACTAACCTATTTTCCGTTAATGACGTAATGATATAACTTGATGATTTAGATTGTTAGTGACACGTGTCACTCAATGGTTTAGCTACATGTAAATGGTATGATGATGTATGACTAGTGATACGTGGCATGCTAATGTGGACGGTTGTATTACGTGTCACAATGCTATTTGGTCATGTGTCAATTTATGCCACGTGTCGCAACAGTATTTTTTCACGTGTCATTCGCTATATCATTATTGTAGATACACCAAATTAGTCCCTCATTTTGCATTAAGTAATTCATTTTAGTCCCTAAAATTGAATGTCATATACTAAACTAGTCCCTTCACTAATTTTTTATTTTTTTTAAATTCAAAATTCTCAATATCTTTAGATGCACTAATTTTATTTTTATTTTTTATATATTTTTAAATACATATATGATTGATTAGACACATTTTTCATCTAAAAATACGTGTTTTTAACAAGAAATTAAGAATCAAAATACACATTTTTTTATTCTTATGAAATACATGTTTCTAGTTGTGTGTAAATGAGTTAGATTAAATGCACTTCAAGTACCCTCACTACAATCTCCAACCTCTTTCGTTTAGCCTAGACGAAAGAGGCCATAGATGGTAGTGAGGATGCTTGAAATGCCTTCAGGTCAGCTTTATAAGACGACGGTTAGGGGTATCTGCAAGAGAAAAAATATTTAAAAAAAGTACTTGTATTTAAACAACATGTGAAAAAATAGAATTAAAATTAATGCATTCAAAGATATTAAGAATTTAGAATTTAAAAAATAAAAGAGAAAAAAATTATTGAATGGATTAGTTTGGTGCACGACATTTAATTTCAGGAACTAAAATGGGTCACGTAATGCAAAGTGATGGACTAATTTAGTGCATTTACAATGATGACATAGCAAATGACACATGAACGAATACTATTGTGACACGTGGCACAAACTAACACATGACCAAATAGCATTGTGAAGTCACGTGTCACTAGTCAACACATCATTCTACTTTTATACGTAGTCAAATCATAGAGTGACATATGTCACTAACAATTCACATCATCAAGTCATGTCATCACTTCACTAAAAAACATTTTTTTCCATCAAGACATGAGATGACAATGTTTTTTTTTTTTCCATTTTGGTTGGCATTGAGGAGAAAATGTTAGAAAAAATTGTTCTATTTTTGCTGGTAGTAACAATGAAAATGAAAAAAAAAATTAATGTTATTTTTGTTATTAGTACCAGCATAAATATTATAATTTTTGTTTTTTTTAATAAAAATACAACTAAATATATAAATTGATAAAATTTTATATTTTGATTTAAATTAGTAAATAAAAAATTTATTTTATTTAAATAAAAAAC
>NC_029786.2:92448444-92452006 GCF_000816755.2 Arachis ipaensis
TGTATATTTTATAAATAAAAAGAAAAAAAAATCATTTTAGTATCTTTTAGAGAGGAAAGTAAAATTTTCTCAAAAAATAAAACTTACGTATGTCACAAAATTAAAGCTTTAGGTAAACAAGTAAATAAACGGTATTTCAGAGAGAGAGAAAGTCTTAATTACGACAGCATTTGTAACATAACTACCTTAGAATAACTGGAAATATGTGTGTATTTAATAAGTTTACATCATAGTACATAGTTTGACTTTACAAATATTATTATTCTTTAATATCGATCCATTGTTCATTTTTCTAACTAGTTACTAGTAGCAGTTAATTAGCACATGAAAATGTAAACGCACGAAAAGAAATCCACAAAAGGAGGAATCATCAACCGATATCTAAAACAGGGTGCTCAAGTGGGATATTAAGTATTTATTTTCCAGTAATCTTATGAATTTTATATTATAATTGAATAAAAAATATTCATTAATTAAACAAAAAGTAACTTTTGACATATAAATAATTATATGCTTAATGTAAGCGGTTTCTGTATTTGGATCAAAATTTAGGTTTTTTGCTTGTATAAATTTTGATATTATATCCTAAAATTATAAAAAAAAAAAACCTTAATAAAAAAAGTTACAAGTATATATAACTATATATTTTTAACGAATAGATTTATCATTTATATTTATAAAAATTCATAATCTTATTAAATTTATTTATAAATGAAAAAAAGTTTATATTTTTTATAAAATTATTTTTTAATATTTTAAATTTTTGTGAATAAAAATAATAGATAATTTAAAATATTAAAAAGACATGAAAATTAAATCCAAATTTGATTACTGACATTGTTGATATAATTTCTAAAATTTTTTTAATTAGATACTTTAGTTTTCAATAAATTTTAATCACCAAGTTAATCCATAAATTTTTATTTCACAAGACAAATCTCCCACATCCACTACAAGAAATTATTATGATAGCAACTGATTTTAGCGACAAATAAAATGGGTTGTTAATAGCGACTGCTTTGGTGACTAATATAGATTTTTTAGGATCAAAATAAAATTGGTGGCTAAATCGGTTGCTAAATTTCATTCAGCGACTGATTTTAGCGACTAAGGTCGCTAATAGCTCCCGATTCAAGGAATGATAACTTTTTTCTAGGACTAAAATAAAATTGGTCGCTATTTTTTAACTTAGCGACCAAATTAGAAACCAACATAGAAATAGGTTAAAAAATAGCTGGTCACTATTGGTCGCTAAGTAGGTAGTTGCTAAATCGGTTACTAAGTGTTAAGATAGTGACGAATTTAGTGACCAACTATAAAATGCTGATTTTAAAGCAGTTAGTCGCTAAATCGGTTAATATTTTATAATTTAGCGACCGAGTTAAGAACCGACATAAAAAATAAGTTAAGAAAATGGTTGGTTGCTAGTTAGCGACCGAAATATTGGTCGCCATTCAGTGACTAAATATCCCGGCGACCAATTTAGTGACCAATATTGTTTGGTATGAGTTTGATAGCCTTGGTTGAAAATCGATTATTAAATCAGTCGTTATGCTGATAATTTTTTGTAGTAATCAGATTGTTCATCTACATAGAAAGACGGATGACATGAGAATTTTAAAAACTTTTGGAAACTTTTATATGTTTTGGTAAATAACAACAAAGATTGATTTGTCTAATTTTTTATTAAGATATGACACAAAAATTAATATGTCTAATAAAATAAAAGATTAAAAACTAATGTAATGATTAAAATTTGTTCCAAATTAAATTATTCGGTTAAAATTTTTTTAAAAACTTGTTTAGTATATTACTCTAATATTAATCTTAGATCTTTAGCCGTTTAGATTTTTAGCCTGTTGTAATAATAATAGAAATACATAAGAACTTTAATTTGAAGTTGTTAAAATCTTATATCAGAACAAAATCCAGATATCATATATGTCCCTTACTCCCTTTGATCTCCAAAAATTCTGTCTTCATCATCATCGCCACCAGAAGAAAGAATCGAATCAGAATTTAGGAACAAACAGTGAATTGCAGTTTTCATCACTCTCTCTTCTGTACTGTTCCTTTCTCCATTCAGAGAGTTCTTTAATTAAGAAAGTAAAAAAATAAATAAATAAATAGGGGGAGCCAGAAAAAGCAAACACAAGAATTATTACACAGTACTCGCTTAATTTTCTTTCTTTCTTTCTTTCTTCCTTCCCTGCTTTTGCGGCCTCCATAGCAGTCTCTTTGCTCTGCCAATTTTCTGTGCCAATTGGTGGCGGCATTTATTGTTACCTAAGATTTTTTTCATCACAACGTACAAGGGTAAGTGTCAGATTCTCATCAAAGCTTTCAAGATTTTGATTTTGGTTTCCCTTGCATTTAAAGCTTCTTTCTTTCTTTCCCTCTATGAATGAGGGAAACAAAATTCTTAGTCCTTAGTCCTCATCATCAATATTACCCTCCATCACCACTTTGCAGTGTACTATAATCTTCAATTCTCAACCAAAAAAAAAAATAATTTATTTTTCATTTTATTATGTTTCTAACACTGGTACAAAGAGAAAGTGTACAACATTATTAGTATCTGAGTTTCCTTTCTTCTTCTTCAAGCTTTTGAAGAAAGAGACATATCAAGCTAAGGTTTGTGGATTGTGTTATGTTATTGTTCAAAACATTTGTAAAGACTAAAGAGTACTACTAACTAAATAACTATGCTACTTTTTCTTATTTTTTATTTTTTTAAAATATTCTTCTTTTTTTTTTTTTTTTCCTGTTTCCTTCTCTATTCCCCACATCTCTTTCTTTTGGATTTGTGTGGGGAAGAACTTAAAGTTTTAATCTTTTTTATTTGTTCTTTTATGGGAATTCTTCAAAAGAATTTTTTTCCTTCCAGATATCTGGATCTGGGGTCTTTCATTTTCTGGGGCTGCGTTTTTATTGGAATATATATTATATCATCAATTTTTTTTGTCTTATTTTCTGTCCTTTTATGTGTGTATTTTCAGATCCACCAAGAAGGAATTTTGGACACAACACTCTTTTTCTTTCTATTCCTTTTTCTTTGTGGATAAGAAAGGACAATGTTGTCTCAGAAACAAGCAGAGGAAGCAATAGTAGCCACCACCAACAGCTTCAACGAAACAGAACATGAAGGTGGAGGTGGTGGTGGTGGTGGTGGTGTCAATGGTGGAACAACAAGGGAAGGAGAAGAGAGAGAACAAGATCACTCTATGTTCAGTGTTAAGAGCTTCCTTTGGCATGGTGGTTCTGTTTGGGATGCATGGTTCAGCTGTGCTTCAAATCAAGTAAATAAATTTTTATAAACTATATATAAAAAAAAAAAGATTCCAACTCAAATTATGTGAAATCAATCGCTTTTTGTTCAAAGTCCACTTTAGCTTATCAAAGTTACTTTTTAAGAGTTATATTCCAAAAAAAAATGCTTAAAATATTTTCCATAATCATTTAAGTAATTTAAGCTGTGGAGGTGGAAAAAAAATATCTTTATGTTAATAGTATAAAATATACTAGGAATACTAGTGTTACATAGTTGAGAACAATTGCTAAA
>NC_029786.2:92452079-92452825 GCF_000816755.2 Arachis ipaensis
ATAGGTGGCTCAAGTGCTATTGACTCTGCCATATTCTTTCTCTCAATTGGGAATGCTCTCTGGGATTTTGTTTCAAATATTTTATGGCATAGTTGGAAGTTGGACTGCATATCTAATTAGTGTACTCTATGTTGAGTATAGAACCAGAAAAGAAAAGGAAAATGTTAGCTTCAAGAACCATGTCATTCAGGTACTTAATTAATTACCAGCACTATTAATTAGTTTCTAATTTTTGATTAAATGAAGGATTAAAAAAAAATGCTGAAATGGTTTCCACTATATATTGTCATGGAATTTCAGTGGTTTGAAGTGCTTGATGGGTTATTGGGTCCATATTGGAAAGCAGCGGGTTTAGCCTTCAATTGTACTTTCCTCCTCTTTGGATCTGTGATACAGCTTATAGCATGTGCAAGGTGAGCCTTTTCTTTTTCTTTTTTTTTCTTTTTTTTTTTTCCTTACACAATAAATTATAGTTTCTAATATAATCTATCTCGATGTATATTACAAATTCGACAAAATTATTCAACAAATATTTTATAGCTATCTACTTAGTTTACATTTTTCATACTTGAAATTATTAACCCTCAAATTAGGCTGCATTTGGTTTATATTTTTTTTATTTTTAGTATTTTTATTTTTAGAGTTTTATAAAAAAAAGAAATAAAAATAAAAAACAAAATTTTATTGTTTATTCTTTTTTTTTTTTAAAGCATTCTAAAAACAGAAAATATTGAAAATAAAAATAC
>NC_029786.2:92452866-92454623 GCF_000816755.2 Arachis ipaensis
TATGGTTAGTTGGTTCTAATTGATGCAAATTGAAACAGTAACATATACTACATAAATGACAAATTGGACAAACGAACTTGGACTTACATATTTGGAGCTTGTTGTGCAACCACCGTGTTCATACCTTCGTTCCACAATTATCGTATATGGTCATTTCTGGGTCTTGGAATGACTACTTACACAGCTTGGTACTTAGCCATAGCAGCACTCATTCATGGCCAGGTAAAAATTCATTATTAAAAGATATATATGGAAATAGATAAAATTTTTATAATTTTTTTATTGGTATGGTTATTGAAATAGTAGTGATTAAAGTCAATGGTAACGACTTATGGGATAAAATTCTCATATTCTACACTACCCAAAAAAAATTTTAACGGTCATTTATTTTTATTTTTAGAGACAATAAAAATAACTGCTAATATATATTTACTGACAATTAGACATTAACTGTCTTATGTTTTGTCGCTAAAATATTTTAATGGTAATTATACAGTTACTTATAAAAATTATTTTAATGATAAAAAAAATATATAATTATCATTATAACATATAGTAATAATGACAAATATATAATTATCGCAAAAATATAAGTTAAATAAAACATATAATCACTATTATGTTATTTTGGCTAAAATTTTACTGCCAAAAATGATTTTTGCTGTAATGCTATTAGATAGCAAGAATTATTTTCTTTGATGACAAAATTAACATTTTGTGATGATATGATATGATATGATGTTGTTTCATGTTACTGGGAATAATGATGGTGTTTCATAAAAACAAAACACAGGCAGAAAATGTGACGCACTCAGGTCCAGCAAAGCTAGTGCTTTACTTCACCGGAGCCACTAACATACTATACACGTTTGGTGGACATGCTGTTACTGTGTAAGAACATAATAACTATGTTCATTTCTTCTTCATCATCATTCATATATCTCTATCTATCTATCCATCTATCTTCTTTCATATTTCTTCCATTTTTTTCAACATGGCTTCTCTTTGCAGCTTTTTGCCGGCCATCTTCAAAGCCAAAATTCATGTAAATAAATAAATAATTTTTTTTGGATTTAAAGAAGTTATCTAGGATTTTTTTTTGGGGGGTTTTTTTTTTTTTTTTTTTTTTGCTATTATTATGACTTTTGAGAATATTTTTTACCTTTTTCTTAAATCTTTTATAAATGGTATTTAATTTGGATAAGTTGTAAGTTACTAACCTTGATAAATTTTATTTGAAAGAATAACTTCAATATCATGTTATTTGAAGGGATAAAAAGTACATTTTAAATGACCAAAATATTATTTAATATTTGTGGAACTTTATTTCTTGGATCTTATAGATATGCTTGTGTAACTACTAACTACTTCTCTGACTGTTGATAGCTAAGTCTTGGAATATATTTCAACTTTAAATATAAAAACGTGGGATTTTTTTACCTACAAAATAACTTTTCAATAAAATTAAGCTAGTTTTTTGAAAATAGTTTTCTTAAATTTAAAGTAATTAAAATTTTAATTTTAATATTTTCCCGTAAATAAAACAAACGCATTTCTCAATCCAAAATTTACAATTTACCCTGCCAATAAATATGCTTTTGTACCAAACCGAACCTACCTAGTACCTAGTCTTAGGCTTCTAGCCTGATCTCATGAACATGTTATTTTGGTCAAACGAAAACAAAAATTCTCAAAACTCCAAGACGCACAATTTTAGAAAGAAAATTTTTTGGAGATTAATAATTTTTAGTAGTTTT
>NC_029786.2:92454772-92468050 GCF_000816755.2 Arachis ipaensis
ATGTGATTATTAATGTTGGTAATAATTGTGAGAAAAACAACACTGCTGCAGAGAGATTATGCATGCCATGTGGAAGCCTCAAAAGTTCAAGTATATATACTTGTTGGCCACTCTCTACGTTTTCACACTAACGCTTCCTTCTGCTGCCGCCGTTTATTGGGCGTTTGGTGATCAGCTTCTTAACCATTCTAATGCTTTCTCTTTGCTCCCCAAAAACCGTTTCCGTGACGCCGCCGTTATCCTTATGCTCATCCACCAGGTATGCATATTACTTATAATTAATTATTTATGTATTCATTTATTTTAAAATAAGGAGATTGGTTAAATAAAAAAATCTAATTATTAATATAAAATATTATAAGATTATAATAATAATTAAATTTTCAGTTTTTGTTTTTTACTTTTTTCATTTTTTCAGTTTAGAGAAACCTTTTCCACTCATTATTAGTGTTCACTTTACTTTTCTTTTCTTATTCATTCCACTTTTCTTTGCTTAAAAAGAAGTCAAAAAGTCACATCTTCTCATTTTGGGTGCGGTATTGTTTAGTTTAGAGAAATTCACAAATGAAAAACACTAATGAGTACATGAATATGTGACAACTAATTAACGCTAACTTTTGAGCTGGGTTTATGTTCATATATGTTTAAGATAAACTCATAAAAGATTACGTGAAATTAGTGTATTTTATGTTATAATTTTTTTTTCAACTCTCTTATTCTTATTAAGTTTAACACATCTTATTTATGTCTACATTCCCCTGGCACATTACTTAATTAGTATTTCGTGTATATTCGAATAGTTTGACTATTTTCTACTTGTTTACGTACATATTGCAAACTCTATTTTTTTCTACAGAAGTATATTTTTGTTTTGGATTTACATTTTAAATTATATTTTTACTTAAATTATGTTTACAGTCAAAATGTTCAACGAAGTTTATAAAAAAAATCGTGTTCATTCAAAAATGATACCAGACTAGCAACAAGCACTACTTTTAATTTAATTTCTATGCATTATCAATGTATACATGCATTTAATTACATGATATTATACTAACAAAAATAACTATTTTTAATATTAATAACATAAATAATTATCTAAAATAATAAATATAATTATAAAAAATATTTTATATTTTTTAGTACATTAAAATTAAACTCATTTTTTTCAACTAAAATAAGTACACTGAATTACTAACTGCCCTTGCAATAATTTTTTAATAAAAAAGTATAGGATACTAATATACTATCTGTTAATTTATTATCAACAATAATTAATTATTATATTTTAAACACATGTATAAGAAGACACATCTAGAAAATACATCTATAAAGACACTTCTATTAAACATAACTATAAAAAAGACATTTTTATTAGACATATTTATAAAGATACTTTTATTAAACATAGACATAAACAAAAGTTGGCAAAAATTGACAAAAATAGTATTAATAACGTAGCAAAATTATTTTTTAATTTATAATCATTTAGTTTAAAGTGCTGATGCGCTTGGAAAGCATAAATAAATATTTTAGTATATGCATATACATGAGACACCTAAGCTATATATATATATATACTTGAAATCAATAAGATTATGATAATGTGAATGTGTTTTGTGCATCAAGTCAAACCTTTCATCTTCTCGATTACAATGCAAAGACGGCGTGAAAAATCTGACATGAACACATTACTTTTTCCGTATAGATCCGTTATATATGTTTTTTAGCTATCCACACAATATGGAACTCGTTACTCAGCCTGTACTTGTTTATGCTACAGAAAAATTGTCCAGGGTTTCAGAAATCGATATTTTATTAGTTTTAGTCATTATTTTTATATATTTTTTTTATAATAAAAATCAGAAATATTAATATTTTAATAATTTTAGTCACTAATTTTAATATATATATTTGATGAAAGATTATCCTACTGATTTTTTTTTTCTTTTGGTCCAAATATCCAACACTACTAAATTAAATTGCTGGTACTTCCTCTTTGATCAGTTTCTTACAAAACCAATTATAGGAATGGTAGGATTTGTTGAATAATCATGTCTTTCACTCTTCCTAACAAATGAATAATGCCGTCCTTAACTTTTAGATAAAAATGCAAATCCCATAATCTTTTAGTATAAAATTTTTCCTTTTAGTTTTTAGTAAAAAAAAATTATGCCATGTCATAACCATCTCTCAAAAATGCTTACTGATTGTTTTTGGTAAGAGAAAGTCTTAAGACTTAACATTATTGTAGTCAATATTAAATAGAAACACATGCATCGTTATTGGATAGATGTTATTAGTAGGAAGAATTTTGTTGAATAAATATAAATGATTGAATTTAATTTTGATACACAGTTCATAACGTTCGGATTCGCGTGCACGCCGCTGTATTTCGTATGGGAGAAGGTGATCGGAATGCACGACACAAGGAGCATATGTCTAAGGGCACTAGCGAGGCTGCCAGTGGTTATACCAATATGGTTCTTGGCAATAATCTTCCCATTTTTTGGGCCCATAAACTCAGCTGTTGGGGCACTGCTTGTTAGCTTCACTGTCTACATCATACCCTCCTTAGCTCATATGCTTACTTACAGAAAAGCCTCCGCCAGACAGGTAAATTTTTCATTGACCCTACCACCATCACTCCCAATCTATCTACCATATTGTATGTGTTTTAATTTGTGGGTTCATTGTCAGAAATATGTAATCTTGCCCAACCTTTCAAAATTGCCTTCACGAGTCTCGGTTTTATTTTGTGCCCTCCATCAAAATAGATAATTTTCTCTACTCTTACAGTTGTCTTCGTATGAATTTAATTGATGCAAATTATTAAATGATTTGATATGTAAATTATCATTTAACGATTTTTAGTTATCAACTTCATGCTAAAATGTGCGAATTTTCACCTTTTTTATTATAAAATGCGAACACTCATAATGAAAATGTTTAGAATTGTCTTCGAGTAAAAATACAAATTCAATTATTAAAACATATCATGTAATTAATTTAACCGAATGATATCATGTAATTGATTTAACTGAATAAGATATTTTAGATTGAATCGATTATCTTACATGCATTAATATTTAATCTTATATTTCACATTAAGACAATTTTAAATATTTTCATGTGAAGTTTTATTAATGTGAAAACTTTTTCTTTTTCTTTTTCTTTGGTCTTTATTTTATTTGTTATTATCATTTTTTGATATCAATAATTATCAAAAAGAGAATCGTAATGTTTGATTTTTGCTTATTTTCAATGATAAGTTTTACTTGACTAATTTAGTTTGGTCATGATGATTTTTTATTTTTTGATACTAAGATAGAGTTAATATAGTGATATATACTGTAGAATGGGGGGAATATATATGGAATTTAATGATTGATTAATTTAATTTCTTTTGTGAAATTTAGGGTATAGCTAGGTCTCTATCTTCACTTCTCAAAGATTTAGAAAAAATCAGTAAAATTTTATAACAAAACCTCTTCGTACGCAATAAGAGTATCAAACATCACTCTTCTTAAGATAAGGTTCTGATAAAAGAGTTTAGTTGTCTAAAACTTTTCAACTTTTTTTAGATGCATGTTTTTACTTTTTAGGGATAAACCTGAGAAATTAATAAAGTAGCCCATAACATTATATCTCAGAATTTCTTGAGTGTGAGCATTTAAGAGTTGGATATATGGAAATAAATATTGAAAGAAGAATTTTAGGGTGGTAGAGGGTCATTTTCGTTTAGTTATTTGGTACAGTTATGTTGTTGTACTATTATATGAATCTGCTTAGCTGTTGTTAGTTGTTGACTGATCTCTTTCCCCCAATAATTCATATTCGTAGATCTGTACGGTGCTGGTGGAGTGTGACTTATGATCGCAATTTTCTCACCTTATTTATTTATTCATTCATGTTTCTGATTCTATGGTTGATTAAAATTTCTTTTGCAAAAGAAGTCAAAAACTTTAATAGGCCGAAAACTACTTTAATTTAATTTCTAGAGTTTTGCCTAGACTATAGAGTATAGACTAGACCACAAGCTTGAGATTCCAAAATAGAAAACTAAACATAATGTAGGTGATATAACATATTTTGAAAAAGACATTTATTATTCTCTCCCACCTTAGCTAAATGAAAAAAAAATATTTAGGGGATAGTAAAAATTTAGTTTAAAATAGTTTAAAATGATCTTATTCTTTTTTAATCATTGTCTCTCTATTATTATTGAAATGAAAATACTGGTGAGTATATATATGGTATATGCAATATTATGTTATACTTCCTACTTAAATTGAATCTCTAATTTTATTTAATAATAACTAGCTTAGGGTGCGAGTTAGCATAATAGCTCACACGAATTTGGATTCTCTAAATTTTGAATTTTTATTTTAGAAAATAAAATGTGATTTTTTATCATTGAATATTTTTTTCTCATGTTTTCTTTTGATCCCATACTTTATTATCTAAAGTAAAATTCAAAATTTAGAAGATCCAAATCCAATTCTCACACAACACACCTTAGGCAAAATCCCAATCTAGGAGCGTGACCTAAAAAAAAAAAAAAACCAAACCCCACATGTGATGGTACATTATTATTAGTAGGGACCTTCTGAGTTGATCTGAGTCCCTTTTCTCGGATTTTTCCGAGTTTGTAGGGACACCCCATACCAAAAAAAAAAAAAGATGTAAATCTAAAAAATAATTTTTTGTTACAGAATGCTGCAGAGAAGCCCCCTTTCTTCATGCCAAGTTGGACAGCAATGTATGTATTCAACGCATTCATTGTGGTGTGGATATTTGTGGTTGGGTTTGGGTTTGGAGGATGGGCCAGCATGACCAACTTTGTTAGGCAAATTGACACATTTGGACTCTTTGCCAAGTGCTATCAATGCAAGCCCCCGTTGCCTCCGCCGCATCCTGCGGCCGTTGCACCACCGCCTCTTCACCGTCATCACTAGACACCGAGCTGACTCACTCGTCTCTACCATTGCTACTAAGTATATTATTAGAGTTCAGCTACAATCACATTTTCCTTTCAATACTTTTGTATCATATATGGGGGATAGTGGTAAATACTTCCCCCACTTTTTTATTTGATGTGTGCTAGCTGGCTTTTTCTTTTTTCTTTTTTTTTTTGTCATTTTAATTGTTATATAGTTTTTTTTTTTCTCTTTTACTACTTTTAAGATAAGTTGATTAAAAATAGTGTGCCAAATGTTTATGATTCCTTTGCTATAAATGCATAGGCTAATTAAATTGATCAGATACATGTATGATTTGGTATCTTTTTTCCTTTTTTTTTTTCTTTTTAATCTGTTTACATTATGGTTGGATGAGATACTATAAGATTTTCTGTTCGCCATTGTTCTCATGTGCTAGTAGATTGCAATCTAATTATTACCTTCCATGTCTCCCGAATATGCCAACATCAAAAAATCAATTTGCAATTTGTGGTCTTAAAGGCATTATTGGTCTTTCTTCTTTTTTTTTTTTGGGTTAAATTCTTTCTTTTCTTTTAATACTCCAGAGTTCTTATTCCTCACTCATTCATGGGCTCAGCCCGTATTTTACATGGGCTGCATGTGGGCTCACACCTTGTCACGTGCCATTATTTTCCGAGAAGTAGCGGTGACAATGAGTAGGGTAAGGTAGGGTTTAGAGCCGACCCTAACTCTACCCCCGAGTTGATATTTTTATATAAACTCAACTCTATCCTATTTGTGGGTTGAGAATATCTCAACTTTAACTCTACTCGCTCTTAATCTGCGAGTACCTGATCCTACATGCGGGTTATAAATAAGATGCAACATTATTATATAGCTTGATGATAATTTAAAATAGAACTGACTTTTATGTAAAAAAAACGTATTAAATTATCAATTAATGATCTTCTTTTAATGACTAAGGATCTTTTGCATTTAGTGAAAGGTCTTTAGTTCAATATCCACTTAAAAAATATTTTTATATAATATATAATATATACATATATAGGGTACATGTTACCACCCCTATCCAGAAAAGAACATCATATTAAAGTTAGAAATCACAACTGAAGTGTAGCTGAGATGACACATTAGTATATGTCTGTGTTCGAATTTTGATAATGTCAAGTTGTGGATAAGAATTCTTAAAAATCTTAGGTGTGTAAGTAAGTAATATGTGTAAATTTATAATGTAAAACTTAAAGCTTGGTGGCTGTCCAAACTATCATCTGACAAAATAAAAAAACCTGTATTTTGATGATGCATGAACCTCTCGTTTCTAAAATTAATGACCAAGACTTGCTTGAATTTTTTACTACCCCCGTTATTATGCAATCTCTTAATTAACAAATCATGAAACAGAGGATTTGTTGGATTCTTGCATGATTTATTTGAAGGAAAAATCAATGGAAAAGATAAATATGCGTTGGAATTTCAAGTGTGATTTGAAAGTTTTACATTGTTTGAATGTTTATTTTTCTCTATCAACAATCAGTTAACATTTTTCCTTTTCCCCCTCTCTTTCTCTTTACTTCTCCCTTTAATTGTTGGCTTCAAAATAAGTTGTGTATGAAAATTTTCTTAGTTGAAAAACGTTAGTTCTATAGTAGTCCAACCCAATTTCCTTTACGTGAAGCATATATATTTGAAAAATTTCATATACGTTTAGTCGTAAGATTGAGTAAAATTATGTTCTCCAGTCAATTTTGTGATCTTTAATTTAATTTATTAATTTAACTCTCTTGAGTTTTAACTCTTCTCAGCCACTTGGCTCCCCTAACAATACTTTAGTGAAGAATAGCTGCAAACAAAATGGATATTAGATAATTCGGGATGTGTTTGGTTTAACATTTAAAATATAAAAAATATATTTAAATTTTTGAATGACTTCAATTTTTTGTTTGACTATTTTTTTTTAATGCAAATGTAATTTTGTACTTTAATTCATGTTCACGTGAAGCAATTTTTTTTTCACTTGTTACCATTGGATCATTAATTAAGAAAATTTATTTTCTTTCTAGTTTCTACCAATTCCACCCTTTAAACATACATTATTGTATCTTTTAAAAGCCGATCATATTGGTAAGCGATTGAACCAAGGTTCTGAAAACCGGTTCGAATCGGCCGGTCAAACCGGTCAAATCGTGAACCGGCCAAGAATCAATTGGTCGAATCGAACCGAAATCCGGCCGATTTTCTAAAATCATCACCAAACGGCGCTGTTTCGTTCATTGTGGGAAACCCTAACTACGTGTACGTGAACCTCTTTCCCAAAATCCAAACGAAGCACTCTGCCACTTTCTCACTCACGCGACCCTCCTCTTCCTTCGTCTCCAACTCGAGCTCCTCCCCGTCGAAGCCACCGCCTTGCTTGCCGGTCGTCTCCGCCGCTGTTCGAACTTCGAAGCCACCGTCGTCGCTGCAACTGGTCTCGCCTCGTTCCTCCATCGTGCAACCACTGTCCCGTCACGCCGCCTCTATTCCACCGTGTCAGCCCCACTGTTGTGTTCCTTGTCCCGTTCTGTGCTCTGTCTTGAAGGATCTAGTTCGTTCCTTAATTGATTGAGCAGGTAAGTACATTCATCTTCCCCCTTGACTAAGCCTGGTCGAGTTGGATTTTTCACAACGATACTACAATCTCTGCTCTCTTTAGAAGTTTTTTTTTTATTTTTTTAACTGTAATTGTTGTTTTAAACTTTTAATTGGTTAGTTAATCTATAATTTTCATCTTGCTTCTTCAATTTTTGTTATCATTAGTCATTACTGTGATTTAGGATTGTTAATGATCTTGGATATTGATTCTAATATGCTCTGGTTCTATGAATTGATTGATTTGGTTTTGATAATTCTTGATTTGAACCTTGCTGAAGTTGTTCTGTTACCTAATTTGTTGGAATTGAACTTGAGCAACAACAAACTAGAAGGAAGCATCCCCTTTGACTTCAAGTCATTCAGAGCTCTTTATTCTCTTGATCTTAGTGGGAATTTGTTGAATGGAACAATACCAAGAGTGCTTGGAGAATTGAAGCAGTTGCAGTGGTTGAATCTCTCTCGCAACAATTTTTCTGGCACAATTCCATCTAATTTTAATGGTAGGTCAAGCTTAACTTTGGTCATGTTATTAGTTCTGCTTCTTATCTTTGGATTATTAGCACTAACACTTCGTGTGATTGGTGTTTCAAAGATACAACCAGAAGAACAATTTTTCATATGGAGTCATGATGGAAAAATGGCATTTGAAACCATCATTAAAGCTGCTAATAATTTGGATGACAAATATCTCATTAGCATTGGAGGGCAATGATCTATTTATAAGGCTGAGTTGCCTTCAGGTATGGTTGGTGCTGTGGAAAAAACTTCACATGGAATCAGATGCGGATGATAAGTTCAATTGGAAGGAATTTGAAAATGAGATCAAAGCATTGACAAAATTCAGGCACTGAAACATCATAAAGCTATATGGTCTTTGCCAGCATTAACGATTCTTCTTTTTGGTATACAAATTATAGTTATGTTTCATTATTTTTATTTTTATTTTATTTATTATTTATTATAAAACGGTTATTTCAGTTGAACTACGGTTGAACCTGTAAATCAGTGAACCAGTAGCCAGAACGGTTTGATAACCGGTTCGATTTTCAGAACCTTGGATTGAACAGAAAAAATGGTTTTGGGTCTTTTCTAGTTGCCACGAAAAGAGTTAGGCTTTCTCAAGCCTAAGCATGCTAGATAACAACTGTAAACCAATAATGGAAGAAGGAATTGATCTTAAACCAAAGGACAAGGGGTAGTATGAGGGCAGATCGAAGAATGTAGGGATTGAATTGTCAAGCAATGACCTTCTAATAGTGCTGGCAATAGGGATGGAAATAGGTCATTCTGCCTGTTAGAGAATTATAAGTTGGCCTGAATATTACAAAAATAAGTTTAGATTCAAATTATTATAAAAACTTTAATATTTTAATAATTTTTTCACAAGAGAGAGTCTGCTAAAGGATCAGATTTTTACCTGTAGAAAGAACTGATGAAGATCTGGCCAAAATTTAATGAACACAACTCCATGATACTGGGAGATAGTCTGGATACAAAATTTTAGTTGGATAATTGGATGGAGGAAACAGGTTCCCTCATCCACCATGCGATTAACAACAACCCAGACCTAGATAGCATCGTTTGGGAGTGGATTAATGACAAAGGAGAATGAAATTCAATCAAGCTAAAAAATAACGTAAATGAAGATATTATCAAAAAAATTATGGTGCAACCCACGTCTAGGAAAGAGAATGGAGTAGATAGAGTTGGCTGGAGGCATACAGAGGATGGTGACTTCTCCACAGGGAGACCTACAAAGCTTCGGTGGGGTGGTCAAAATCTTTCTCTTCAAAGTGGACGATGATATGGCGATAGAAAGTCCCTCAGAAGGCTAGGGTTCTTAATTGAAAATTATTGCACAATAGTCTGCTAACCAACTAGCGCAGGACTAAAATGTTTGGAGGCACAGGGGATTGCCCTTTCTACACCGGCGAGTAAGAGGACATTCTTCACGTTGTCAGAAACTGCACCAAACGAGCACCAACATGGAGACAACTCATCCACCCAAGCAAGATACAAAGCTTTTTCAATGCCAATTTTGAGGACTAGGTGGAGATGAATCTTCATTAGCCTCTTCACATGGATCCGAACTAGAACTGGCAAGATTTTTTCTTCACTGCTTGTTGGAAGATTTGGACTTGGAGAAATAAGGAGACTTATGAGAAAAATTACAAAAAATTGCCTAACGCCACTTGAAAATCTCAAAGAAAGTCAAGGAGATAAGAGAAGCTTTTGAAAGGAACAACAGCAGAAATTTGAGGGGAAGAAGAGAGGAAGTGAACATCAAATGGCACTCCCTTCCTCCTAGATGGATAACACTCAACACAGATGGCACCTCAAACAGAACAACAAAAAAAGATAGGATGTGGTGGCCTTCTTAGAAATAATTGTGGCAAATGAATTGGAAAATTTACTTACAACATCGGAGACTGTACTGCTTTTAAGGCAGAACTCTGAAAAATAGATCAGGGATTACAACTGGCTTGGACTATGGGAATAAAAAAGTTAATTCTTGAATGTGATTCAAAGGTTGTGATTGATATTATCAACAATCCCAGAAATCTAAAGAACCATCCAACTATACTCTTCAGGAACATTTTCAATTGGAAAAATAAGAATTGGAACCTTTTTTTTGTAAATATCTATAGAAAGGACAATAGATGTACTGATTGCCTTGTGCGTTGTGCGTAAAAGCTTAGAGTTGAATATTGACTTTTATTTTATTTTTTGAACACTCTTCCTATAGAGGTAGGGAGCATATTAGCTAATGATGATCAAGGGGTATCTTTGTCCCGTTTAATTTGTATTTAGGTATCTCTTTTTTGAGATAGTCCCCGTTTATTAACAAAAAAAAAATGTTAATAGATTAGACTTAGGTTCACTAATTAGTTTTATTGGCATANAAATTTGGTATATTACATATAAATAATTTTTAGGGTTAAGTACTTTTTTCGTCCCTAAGGTTTGAGGTCAAAATCAAAATCGTCCTCGACCTTTTTTTATTATTAAAATCATCCTCAACATTACAAAACGTTATAAAATCATCCTTTTATCCATAAATGATTTTTTTGGATAATTTTATCCTTAAACAAAAATAAAAAAAAAATCTTTACACCCTCATCGTTAACTTCACATCATCATCTTCTCCCTCTGCCTTTCTTCACCGCCATCACTACTGCCACCATAATCATCACCACTGCCATCATAACCAACAAACCATAACTTTCTTTCTCTCTATTACCCGTTCATAATCCTAAATTATTATCACCCACTCATTACTTCTAACACTTTTCTTTCAGCAACAACAACAGTCTCAAAATAAATCAATAGCAACATCCACAAAATAAATCAACAAAAATTTCAGATTAAACAATAACTCAAAAATCATCAATTCACAATTTTAGATCCAAAATCAGCAACAACAGAAACTAAAAAACTTAAAAAGAAAGAAATGATGTTTATGTTCTTTTAAAACAACAATTTCATGAAAACAACCCTCAATACAAGCAAATCAAGCATAATTTCATGCATTATTGTTAGATTGGTCTTAAATTTTTTTGAAAATTTAGCCATTAAGGGTATATTTGATGCAAATCGAAAACTTTTGGGACAAAATTGAAACAAAATAAAACTTAGGGGTATTTTTGAAACTTTTGCTAAACTTTAAGGACAAAAAGTATACTTTATCCTAAAAATAAAGTAAAATAAGTAACAACAAGGGCTGTGTTTAGTTTAGCGTTAGAAAGAAGAGAAGCACGTTTGAGTTCATTGAATACTTCCTCTTTATGTTTGGGTACTTTTTTAAACGTTCTTAACGTGCGTTTACAAGAAGCTAGAAATTGTACCTTCTGCGTTTAGAAAATCATATTAGGATTGAATTTATTTTTTTCTTATCAATCTTACCCTTTATTTTTTTTCTTGTAATCTCTTTAGTATTCAAATATTTTAAATATATAATTATATTTTTTTATTAAATTTTTACTTTTGATTTTGTATAAAAAAATATTTTTGTTTGGCTTTGTTAAAATTTGTAAGTGTAATTCTTGTATTTTAATTTATTATTATAATTTTATTATAATATAAATTATTGATCTCATTAAAACAAACAAAATAAATAAAAAAGTAATTATAACTAATCTAAATTAAAATGATAGAATAATATAAAAAATTTATTTAAGTTGATGTTTATTTTAGTAATTTTTTATCTAAAAGTAATTTTGAGTAGTGTAATCTAAATAATATTTACTTTACTATAATCCATTTTGATATAAAGATTACCAAACATAAATTACTTTAACACAAACTTACTTTTTATCAAAATCAAGTTTGCAAAATCAATTTTATGCAAACTCCCGTTTACAAACTGAAATCCAAACACACACAAGAAAATATAGAATTTTACTTTTTGTTCTGTAGTATAAAGATAATATAATAATATAATAAATTATAATATTTTGGTACAAAAGAACATAAAATTTAATAAAAAATGCTATTTATACGCTAAAATCCGCCACTAAAATCAACCACCAATGTAATTGTGTATAAATACATGTGTAGTTTAATTTATTTTTAACATGTATTTGTATTCTAGTATGTATTTTATACTGGTGACTGATTTTGGTGTACACGTAGCATAACTCAAACTTAATATTATTCTTTTCATTAGCTTTTTATCTTTTTATTTTAATTTTGTTCAAAATATTAATATCATGTACTTTTAACTTTTAACTTTTAAGATAAATGTAAAGATGTGACATTTTATATATTAGATAATTTAAAAAATTTATTATAGAAGTTAAGAAAAATATCAAGTGATGATTAAGAAACATATTAGAACTCTAAATTTTAAATTTTTTTTTACTCTCTTTATACTGTGTTTCACTTTAACTAACTATTTTTTATAGATAGTATTTAAGTGACAAACAAAATAGTAAGAAGGTTTGTATTAGATTATGAAAATTAATATCATCCTTATAGTAGGATCGCATTATTTTAAAATATGCAAAATAAAATAATAAAATATAGTTTAATTAATTTACATAATAAAATAAACGTACAACTTATGTAATAGTAGTCAAATGTAAGAAGCAATGACAGTCTTTTATTCTAAGGACCTATATTAAATTACAACTTAACTTTATAATTATTAGTTAAAAACTTACAATAATGTACTATTTTTATTATATTAGTTAAAATAATACATTTTGATATTATTTTTTAGGATTACTGACATCAAATTTTGATAATTTGAGCAAAAATTTTGAATGCTTTATGTCGTACATTTTTTTAATAGAATAATAAGACAACTTAAAACACACATCAAGAAAAAACTATTGGTTTTATACATTTAGATATTCAAAAGACACAAAAACTAATTCTTTTAACAATACTTCAACGACTCAAAAAAGTTAACACAATAAATGATTATAGATCAAAGCTAAGTGATAGACAAGATTGAAAGTTGCGATAATGGTACTTGGTGATAATTAATTACGATTGGGTGAAGAGAAGGTGTGAGAAGAAGAAGAAAAAAGAGAAAGGAGAACAAGGCAATAATAGTGTGCCATAGAAAATAATAGTAAGAGAAAATAATAGTATATGATACAATAAGAAGATATAATAGAAGTATATTTTTTATCCATTAAAATTATGAAAATAAAATTAAAAAATAAAATATTTTTTTATCTATTAGAATTATGAATAA
>NC_029786.2:92468057-92479612 GCF_000816755.2 Arachis ipaensis
GGTGCTTATAATCCCTCAACTCTTCCCTGGCACTCCTACCGCATGGTTCGATGCGATTGCGAGGAAGTTAGACATAGTGGGTATTAAAATACGAAATAAATCGTCACACGAAATTGCAGAAGTCAGCTGGGACCGTGGAACGTAATAATCCGGAAGCTGTCTTGGTCTTCTTTTTATAGTATAATTATAACGCAAGAAAAAGAAAGGCATATGCTGCGTTGAACGAATCCGAATAAGAGGACGGCACAGTTACCGCTAACCCTCATTACAGAGTGGGTGCTGCAATAAACACGTTCGAACACACTGATAAAGCTAAAGCTAATCCTCGTACCAGAATGGGTGCTGCGCTCACACATCCAAAAAGGCTACTAAAGTTACCGCTAATCCTCACACCAGAGTGGATGCTGCGGTGAAAACATCCAATAAGTTAGGTAAAGTTACTGCCAATCCTCATACCAGAGTGAATGCTGCAGTGAAAACATCGAAAAAAAAAGGCTAGTAAAGTTTCGGCCAATCCTCGTAGCAGAGTGGGTGCTGCGGTGAAGACATCCCATACCGCCAATCCTCATGGCAGAGTGGGTTCATCCAAAAGGCTCATAAAGTTACTGCTAATCCTCGTAGCAGTGTGGGTGCTACTAATCCTCATAGAAGAGTGGGTTCTGCACTGACACAATCACATCCGAAATGGCTCATAGAGTTATAGCTGGCAACCTCATACCACTTTGGTACTATGATGATTAATCGATCAGCAGCAAGTTCCTGGACAAATAATAATACATCTATTATATGTAGATTATATTTGTAACCTCGTTTCTTATCTCTGTCTTCTATATTGAGTTACTCTCTTCGATAAGTTTCTTTCTTTCTGGTAAGTGTGTTTACTGGGGGATCGAGCACAATTACTCTTCTCATATATCATATTTTAGTGTGCGTGCAATTTCAATTGTTTCTTTATTATTGTAGTGAAATGGATGAAAGTATCTACTTGAGTTCTTTATTAACTAGGTAGCGGTCACCCGATTTACACTAACGACGAGCTCTGAATTTTCTTCCTTTTTTTTTTTTCCCAATGTTGAAACTTTTTGTTGCGTTGTTCTCAGTTTCATGAATATAACAACATATATAAATGGTGCCTTCTCTCGGTTCTTCTGCAGGGGACTAGAATGAAATTTGGGGAGGGCCAAAGTTTAATCTCTCAATACAAAGAGATTAAAATAAAAATTTAAAAGAGATTAAACTAAAATTTATAAAAAAAAAATTGAAATTCAAGGGAGCCATTGCCTCCCTTTAACATATATATGAGAGGCTAGCTCCGCCTCTCCTTCTCTGGCAATGCTGGCTATGCCCAAATTAAATAACATATGTATTTATAGATATTAGTGGTTAATTTTAACTGACCAACATTAAAGTCAATATTAAAAAAGCATATTTAACAAGCAGTACTTAAAAAAACAATATTTAACAAGCAACAAGCATAGCCTTCCCATTGGACTCCACCTCAGTTTTCTCTTAAAAAAAACTAGAAAAAGTAAAATTGAAATTGAAACCGACAATAATATAACATAGCCGAAGCTAAGAAACATTTCTCATATGAAAGTAGCTAGCCACTGGAACGAGCTGAATAATATGTCTGCATGATGGTAAGAACAAGCAGCACAATAGCTGCCACAACACCCATGAATTTCCACACCGTAGGGATATGCTCACTAATCAATATATGGTACCAATTGCTCCAATAGAACATGATAACTTCAAACATTCGCCTACAATTGTGCCAAGTAATTGTGGTGAATCCATGGAACACCTGTGTGACTCGTTTCACCCTATGTTCATTTAGGGTTACACATAACTCGCTATAACTCGAATCCATGTGCTCAACTCCCTTGGAAATGCTCCTAAACATTGTCAACAATTCTTCCTTGCTCATGTTGCTCTCATTCACTATCATTCCCTTCTTCTCAAGCCATCCAATGTCATGCTTACAACAAATCAAACCTCGGAAGAACAAGGCATAGGAAGTGTACTTGCATCTTATTCGAATCCTACTCTGCTCCCAAGCAATCAAATTTCGCCATCTCACTTCAGTGCTTTCCTTAATACGCAGAGGCGGGATCTCCAATACCGCGTCTTTCGTATTGAATCTTATGTCAAAGTCAAACTTATCCACAAAGCTACCGTTACGGTTACAGTTACAGTTACAGTTACCAACCGCCGGTATAATTGATATTCCCGCCGCTAGAAGCCTTGTAGCGCACTGCTTTAGTTCTTGACACGCTGGTCTCGCTCCCGTTTGGATTTGGTGGCCATGTTCGACGGTGGAGGAGTGCATCAAGTGAAGTATATGTGCCGTGCCGGAGTTGTTCTGCAAAGGGCCGGCCGGGTAACCGAAGGCTCTGCTTACCAAATTGGCAACTCGGTGATCATTTTCCATCTTACTGCCGTCACGGTACACCTTTCTGAATAACTTCTTGAGAACCACAAACGGGATTTGATTCTCCATCATTGTGATATCGTTCAGTACTGAAGCCACCTTCTTTTCCGTCTCAAAGAATGGATCATTTGCATACTTACTGGACCTCTCCTCCTGCCGCAAACTCATGTAATCGTCGAGCCGGAGGAGAAGTTCCAGCAGGAAGCATCCGTCTACAATCATTATCTTGGAAAGCTCATGGGTTTCTAGCTCCAAGTCTCCACCATAGCTTGCACAGATCACTGTGTCCAACTTTAGAATGTCGGCGCCACAGTTTATTAGCCTTGAACCTAATGACACGTTTTCTTCGGGACTTCCTTGGCGTTCAAGAAAGTTTTTGAGGTAACGCCATTTGGGTTCTTCCATCATTACCAGATGCCTGGTGGCTCCCCTATGCAGTGGCCCCACGGAAACGAGTTTTGGAACGTATGCGTCGCTTTTCGGTTCTCGAAGCTCGTCTTGGATCCGACAAATGCTGCATGCCTGAACCTCTCCATGATCTAAACAACCGACCATGAATTCAATTGGAACCATCCAGCTATAGTCACTTTCCATCTTGATTTGTTGTTGTGTTTTTCTCAGGAAAGAAGGAAAGAAGGGAACCATGGGATCGATATATGTGGTGTCTGGAACTAAAACCCAAGAATTGATCGAACGGGAAAAAGAACTGATAAAGCAAAGAGTTGACTTGAAAAAAAAAAGGAAGGAAAGAATTGAATTGATTACGCTGTGCCAATTGCCAAACTATGATTAAGCATATATATAGTTGTGCACTTGTGCTTTCGGGCTCTGCTTCGTCCTTAGGTCTTTTATAAGTATAGTTGTGGGAAAGATGGAAATTACCAAGAAATAACCACAAGTAGTGTTCTTTTATTTTCAGTTCTTCATTTCAACTTGCATTAAAAAATAAAAAATATAAACACTTCGTATCTTGTTTTAAATAAGTGGATGTAACCCAATTCTAAAAGTTAATTTATGAGATGAGAGATACTTCATATTTATAAATGTTTTAAAAATTTTATCCTTAAAAAATATGATACTTATAATAAAATTATTTGTCTCATCAAATTAAATATCTAACTAGCTATGAGTTAATAATGAGAAATTAGCTACTGTAGTTTAATTGTAGATAAAAGAATATGAATGCACATACCGTACTGAAAAGGTGTCAGAACTAAGTGTTTTGAATTGAAGAGAAGTGAACCAGAACTAAGAGAAAGAAGAGAATGATCGAGAAAGCAGAGGAAATAGTTTGTGGAAGAAGTTCGTGTGGCCAAATCTATTGCAGGATGTTATTANTAAATATTTTTTAATGGTCACAAAAATTATATAATTATTATTAAATATGTAATAATAACAACAAATATATGATTATTGCAAAAAATATGTTAAAGAAAACATATATGTTTTGTTTAACATATAATGATTGTTATGTGTGCAAATTTTTATAAATATGAGTGTAAATTATTGTTAATCAAATATTAATCTAAAATAATAATATTTAGAGTAAATATCTTTTTCAACCCCTATCCTTTTTAAAAATAGACAAGTCGTTCCCTAACGTTTGGAAAATGATAAATCAACCCATCTCTATCTCTTCTGTTAGACACTTAGACTCTTCTGTGGCTCTCTCCGTTTAAACTCGACGGAAAAAATTGACGTGTAACGGTGAGGTGGTGACTTGGCATGGACACATCATCTGACTTGGTTAGGACCATTTAGTCCCTACCCAGTCAGCAAAACGGCGTCGTTCTCAACAAGGGAGAGATGTGCGTTTTTGATGAGTCTCTCCCTCTCCCCCTTACATGTATCTTCAGTAACGAAATCACCCTCACTAGACACATAAAATTACACCTTAACCCTAAGAAAGCGAAACGTTTCCCTCCAAGGCAAGCTTACGGAGACTTCCAGCGAGGGCGTTGTTGACGGAGCCATTGACGATGCTACTATTAGTGTCGTTTAGTTAGTTGGCATCTTTCTGAGTTGGTTGTATTTTGTATATATTTTTTAATCTTATTTTGCTACCCTTAGTCACTACTGATAAAGTAAAAATAGTTTGATTATGATTAGTGTGGATGATTAGAGTAGTTATTTAATCATAAGTATTGCACATTTTTTTCTAGCAGATGTCATATGAAATTATCCCTGTTTTTCATCATGGGGGTTGGTTGGAAAGGGATTCCAATGGAGTATTGTACTATTTTGATGGACAAGTAGTTGAGACATTTTTTTCGTTAGACATGAATTATGTTAATTTCAAGGACTTAGTGAAAATGTTTAAAGATCTAGGATATACAAGCTACAAAGAGATTTATTGGTATGATGGTACTGCCTCTGACTTAGAGTCTGGATTGCATGTTCTTAAGGGGGATAAGGAGATTAACGAGATGTGTGACAAAAAGACGGAGGATGTGGAGTCTGATTTGCTGGTCATCTATTTTGAACACAATGTTAGCCAGTTGGATGTAATTCCAGAAGAGAAAACAATGGATGAAGTTGTTAGAGTTGACTCTTCTTCTTCTGACAATGGATATGAGACCACTGAAGATGAGCCTCACATATCCCCCCACCCGGATTTGAATCTATTAGCAGTAGTAGTGGTGAAGAAAGTAAGGCGGCCAAGAAGAAGCGTGTGAGGAAGAATAAGAAGGGTGGGCTGAGTTCCAAACACAAGTCTACTAAGAAGAAGATAGATGAAAAATCAAATACTCTTAAAAAGAAGACTAATGTGCCACATGGTGGAATTGATGATAAGGACTTGTCTCCTAGGACCAAGAAGAAGAAGGCAAAAATATATGTTGAAAGAGTTAGAAAATATATCTTATCTCAAGAAGGAAGATGTAATGGGCCAAAGAGTGGGCTTAATACCAAAAGAGGTAATAGACCAAGTGAGATGGATCCAACTCTAGAGGCAAGGGATATGGCCATTTTAGAGCTAGTTATTGAGGAGGTGGACTCAGACATGCATGGACAAGCCTTATGAATATGAATCTAAGGCATTTAACTCCCTCACTTCTAGTAAAAGGATGAGGATAGACCAAGATATCCTGATTTTAATGAGAAAGCTGAATATGGTGAGATTGAATTTCAGATAGGACAACAGTTTACTACTATAGCACAGTTTTAAGCAAGCATTGAAAAACTACTTTGTCTTTAAGGGTAAGGAGCTGCAATATTTAAAGAATGAGCTTAAGAGAATTAGAGCTAGGTGTACTAAGGAGGATTGTCCCTGGCTTGTGTTTTATTCCTATAACAGCCAGAGTCTTTGCTATCAAATTAAGACACTCTATGGGAAGCACAACTGTGAAAGAAATTTGAGCAATAATATGACAAACAGAGCTTGAATCACAAGCAAACTGGTCAAGAGGCTACTAACTCAACCACTTATGACACCAAAGGAGGCCTTGGAGCATATGAAGCAGGGCTATAATGTCCATATAAACTACAAGATGATTACTAGAACTCTGAAGGTTGCTAGAGAAGAGACAATTGGAAATGAGCAAGAATAGTATGGAAAGCTTCATGACTACATGCATGAAATTCATAGAAGCAATCCGGATTCTACTGGAATGATTGATGTAATTCCACAACTAGAAGGACATCCACTTTTTAATAGACTATACATATCTCTTGACGCATGTAAGAAGGGCTTTAAGGTGGGTTGTTGGCCTCTAATTAGATTGGATGGTTGTTTCCTTAAAGGATACTTTAGTGGACATCTGCTATCTACTGTTGGACAGGATGCGAACAATCATTTTTTTGTTATAGGCTTTGCTGTGGTTGAATTTGAGAACACTAACTCCCGGAGATGGTTTTTGTCAATCTTGCAGATGATCTTGTACCAGTCATTGATCATGGATGGAACTTTATATCGGATCAACAAAAGGTATAAAGTTACTAAAATTGCAACTGTATGATTTTGTAAGCTTGGTTGGTTTTAAATTCATTTGTGTTGTTTGTATTTTTTTAAGGAATTGGCTAATGCCTTGGATGAAGTTATGCCAAAAGTGCACCATAAAAATTGTGTGCTTCACATCTGAAAAAATTTTATCAAGCACTTTAAATACAAGCAAACTAAGGGATTCGTCTGGAAGGCTGCTAAGAGCACAACAATGAGAGACTTTAGAAATTCAATGGAGCTTATAAAGAAAGTGAATAATGAACCCTACGAATATCTAAACAAGTTTGATCCGGCTACCTGGAGTAAGGTATATTTTAGTCACGGCCCTAAGGTGGACAAGATAACAAATAACATGTGCAAAGTGTGGAACGCAAAAATTGTGGAGTAAAGGATCAAACCAATTCTGAGTATGTGTGAAGAGTTTATATGCTACATTATTAAAAAGATGGCAGGGCATAAACACAGATTAAGCAAGTGCACTGGAAAACTGGCTCCAGTTCAACAATTAAGCCTGGATGAGTATGTTATACCAAAAAGCAATAAGTGGACTGCAGAATGGGTTGGGGATGATGCTAGAGTGTTGTTTGAAGTGCAAATATATAAAACTAGGGTTGCTGTCAATTTGCAGAGACAAACTTGTGCCTACAATATTTGACAACTAACAAGTTTACCCCCTACACTTTGTCTTTTAGTATAATTTGTGTGTATTTATCTGAAACAATATAACATGTTGTTCAATTGATTACTGTTAGGTCTATCTTGCAAATATGTAGTTGCTGCCATAGCAAGACTGAGGAGATAGAATTTAAGGCCAGAAGATTTTGCACATAAATGACTCACAATGGATGTCATAAGAGCTATTTATGGGGATTCAATCAAACCAGTTAACTCTGAAGAGTTCTGGGAGAAAACTAATAGACCCCGTCCTGAGGCACCAACATTAGGAGATCCTTGGAAGACCAACTAAAAAGAGGAGTGTTGATGTGGTGGCAGAGGCTCAGATGAAAGAACAAAGTCACAAAGTGAAGAAGGCCTTCCAGGTGACATGCAGTAAATGTGGACAGAAGGGCCACTATCATAGGATATGTAAGGCTTCGTTTGGTTACTGTCTTCAGAACATATAGACAAACACACAACTATACCAAAAGACATAGACACAGATACGCATAAAACTTTTAACGTGTTTGACATCAGTGTACAAGACACAACAATTTAATTCAAATATCCATTTTATCTTTATTAATTATCTACCATCATCTTCTACCAACATTAACGCTGCCGCCACCATAGCTTTCTACCACCACCACCACTGCCACCTGCAATTTTTTAACTTCATCGCAAAATACTATCTTCAACTTTCATTTATTCATCAGTTCAGCAATTCAATTTTCTCAATATAAAAAAATTGAAACAGGTTGAAATAAATAAAAAAAAACGAAAATGAGAAGACAAATCTAAAAAATGATCGACTACTATTTTGGAGTTTCTTGATTTTTTCGCCTTTCTTAATGAAATTGATTCAAGTAATAGTGGAGATGAACAGATTTGGGTAACACCTGATGAATGTAGACGAATAAATATGACCGAAGATGATGACCTATGGTGGTGATAGGTGCGACTGTGTGAAGAGAGAAAGAGAGAAGAGGATGAAAAAGAAAGAAGCGGCGTCAATGGTGGCGGTCTGTGACAGCGGTATGGAGGGACACAACAATGGAAGGAGAAGCAGAGTGATGGGTGTGGTGATGCGAAGAGAGAAAGAGAGGAGAGGCAATGGCTATGGCGGTCGTGTGGAGGAGCGACACAGCCATGGAAGAAGAAGGATGGAGGAAGGAACGTGGAGGTTGGAAGGATTTTGGGGTTACAAATACAAAATAGAAAAGATAATAAGAGAGAAAAAGGGGAATTAGGGTTAGATTAATTAGGGACATAGTTGAAATTTAAAAAAAAAGGGATAAAAATGTAAAATTTTGTGTCTTATAAATTGTGTCTCAATATCTCAGCTCAATAGAGAGACACTAAAAACATGTATTTTGTGTATACTTGTGTACCACCGTGTCCATCATAAATTTATGTCTCAACAAACAAACGGTGAACATGTGCCACCGTGTCCATGTCTTTAGTGTCTAGAGACACCAACCTAATGCACGCTAAAGGTGCACTAGCGAACCCAAATTGGCAACCAAAGAAAAAAAGTCAAAGCAATAACCAAGTAGAAAACAATCAGCACCTACTGCTACAAATCAGAACCCAGAATATGTCAAGTTATAATATTGGTAATTCAATCTCTATGTGAACAATTTTATGCCTAATTGATGCTAAATGTTTGTATAATATTTTTTGTATTGCATAGATTTTGGATGGAGTTGAACCAAATGTAAGCAATAGTGTAACTGTGGCACCCCTAGACCCAGTGGTATCTTCCTTTTGAAATTTGTATTAGGTATTTTTGTTGTGTTTGAAATTGATATGGACTAAATTAAAACTGAAACAAACTTTTTTAATTGTAATTAACAGGCAAAAACAAAAAAAAAATAAAAAAAAGTTCCCAAAATCAGGAGCACATCCACACTAATCCAAGAACCAAGAGTGGAGATCTAACTCTCATGGTCTGCACTACTACAATCAGATGTCTCTTTTAATTGTCAAAGAATTTTTGCCTACTATATCAAACTGAAATATGTTTTTATGTTTTGCTTTAGGGAATGGATGTCACTGCTCCCTTTAGTGCCAACTAACTCAAATTCTCTCAACCAAAAAATACAATCCAGAGCTAAATAAACAATCACTAAGAGCAACAACACAAGATCACTAACTCAGGAGCAACAACACACTAATACTAAAACTGGTTCAGAAACTGCAACAACCTTTAAATTTATTCCCACGCCAGACCTGAATGCACCTTCTGGATTCAAGGCAACATATGGCTTAAGGCCATCAAAGAAGAAATGACAGATTCATATCCATGGTTACTGTCATAGGATTGGTGTGTTTTGTTTTGTTTTGTTTTTTTTTTTTGTTATTATGCGTCTTGGATATATTAAAGGTTGAGATCCTTTTGTTTAATGACTTGGAATATGTAATAGACTTCTAGTTATCTTTTGTTTAGGTGTGGGCATTTAGTTCTAGAACATGTTTTCTTATTTTCAACTGATACATCAGCAGACTAAACTATGCCTATGTGCATAGCATTATAAATGAAATTCCTCTGCTTTTTTGGATATATATTAAACTGTACAGAGTTTCATAGATCCATAATTCTTACACAAAATTAGATTATCATTAATGCAATAAAATCACAATCCATCTATATAGAACATGGTAACTATAGATCCAACATGCCATATATTAATCCTAACCATACATCACATATTGCAATAAAATATAATTTATGTTCTAGACTACAACATACTTTACTGCTGCTAATACAATTAACATGGCTAGCATGACAGAGATTATGAACTGAATACTCTATTTCTTTGATTTTTCTTCAATTGCCAAATCAACCTTGTGCTCCAATTGCTCCAATCTGTTCTTTAACATCGTCATTCTTCCTTCAACATCAATATCTTCCTCATATGCAGAATGATAAGAATCAGCTCATCCAGCCATATGAAATAGTTGCAGTGAGGTCGTTCTGTCTACAATTGCAGTTATTATGAAGATAATTGTTAACGCATAAAAGCAAATTGAATCTGATAATCAAACATGGAGGTACACTTACACGATAATAGCAACAACTGAGGAAGATCCTTGCATAATCGCATAACTTCTATACTTGCATTTAGAGTGTTGAAACTTCACCTTCTTCCCTCCACTAACATTATTCGAACCCATCCTAACCTTCCTCCAACCACGACGTGTGTGAGAGGTTGAAAATTGCTCTGTATCACTCATGATTACTACTTGAGTTAGGGTTGGAAAAGGGAGAGAAGAGGGAGACTCATAAAAAACGTGCATCTCTCCCTTGCTGAAAACGACGCCATTTTGTTGATTGGGTAGGGACTAAATGGTCCTAACCAACTCAGATGATGTGTCTAAGTCAAGTCACCACCTCACCATTATATGTTAGTTTTTTTCGTCGAATTTAAAGGAAGAGAGCTACGGAAAGATCGAAGTGTCTACCAAAAAAATTAAACAAAAGCTGATTTATCATTTTCTAAACGTTAGGACACGGCTTACCTATTTTTAAAAAAGAGCGGACCATAAAAAATATTTACTCTAATATTTATTAGACATATCACATATGGCATCCCTGAAATAATATATCCGAAAGCCATTTAATTTTTTCTTTGTTATATTTAATGAGAAAATTATTTCATTAGTGAAAGCTTCTATACTTTTACGAACTTACTCAATGATATGTTCAGAGTTCACATGAAATTTTGGTCAAACATTCCATCACATGCATAAGGTATATGCAGTTGACAAAACTGAATTTGATTAATGTTTCATTCTAACACATGTTTATTATGAGTTATTTTCATTTGAGGTTTATTGACTTTGATTTTGATATTAATTCCTCCGATCCATTCGAAACTATCTTGGGTGATGTGAAGTAGTGAGAAAGTTAAATGCATGAATGAAAAAAAAGGAAGTCAATGAGGTGGGAATGAAGAATAAGGAAGGAAAAGAGCGAGGAAGAAGGAAATGCCAGATGAAGAAGTGAAGAGTGGGCGAGATAAAGAAGGGAAAAAGCACGCGCTTAATTAAAAGTTTAGGGCGATTTAAAAATCGGACCCTCTAATTTTTAGAAACAAAAATTAAATTATATAATTTATAAATTAGTAATGTTAAGGATTAACAACTCAATGAATTATAGATTAAATAGCATAATATTTTATATTCATCTAAGAAGTTGAGACAATAGAAATCTATTGGATTCGTTAATATTATTGTGTTTTTACAGTTTATAAATAGAATTTGATTTATATTCAAAATCATTATAGTTTTAAATGATACGGAATTTCGGTAATGTATTTAATAACAACTTCAATCTAAAAAATTATTAAATATTGTTATTTTATTTTAGCAAAAGAATACAATAATATTTTTATTAAAATATATATTAAATAATAAATTTTTTTTAAAATTCCTAGTCGTGAAAATAATTTTATGATTACTATCAATTAACTACCAATGTTTAGTGTTTTACACAATTATAAATTATAAAAAAATGAACTTAGA
>NC_029786.2:92479659-92482406 GCF_000816755.2 Arachis ipaensis
AATAGAAGATTAATATTTTTTATATTATTAAAATTTAAAATTTAATATTTAGAGTTTAAAATTTAATACTTAAAATATAGAATGATATTAAATTTTAAATAGTAAAAATTATTTTTATATAAAAAATTTAGAGAAGAGTTAAAAATTTATAAAAAGAATTATTAATTTAATATCTTAAAAATTTGAGTTAAAAGTAGTATTTTATCTTATATTCTTTCATTTGGTTCGTTTTTAAAATCTCTTTCAAAATAAGAACTCTCTATAGGGGCTCAAAATTAAATGATTGACTAAAAAATAACAAATTTTATTGACATCTTATTAAATACAACACACAATGCATTGAGGGAAGTTACGTATTGATGGCAGGACGGGGCTAGCCAGTTTTGTCAACCCTACCGATTTTATTTCCATGTGATTCCAAGGAAGTTACATATATTTGCTATTAAAATATGAAATCATGACGTCAAAAGGTAGAAGAGAGTTGGAGACGCAATAATGCTGAATTTGTCTTTAGTCTTCTTTTTATAGTATAATATACAAGTTAATAATAACAAAGGGGCCTGAAAAAATTAGCTAACGCGTTAACTGGAGTTGGAGTGTGTATATATATATATATATATATGAAGTTCCACTTACATAAAGAAGCCTGCAACTCCAGTCCCATATTCATTATGTATTCCGCAATTTCTTCAATCTATAATTCCCTTTCAAGGATGGTCAATCCGTATGGGAATACGCAAGAGAATACGAATACGGGAGCCGGGGTGACTGCTGCGAACGCATCCGAAAAACATGACGGTACTGTTACCGCAAACCCTCATACCAGAGTGGGTTCTGCGGTATTCGCATCTGCAAAGGAGGACTTTACTGTTACTGCTAACCCTCGTAACAGAGTGCGTGCTGCGGTAAACTCACCCTGGATGCGAGATGATGTTACTGTTAATCCTCATACCAAAGTGGCTGATGCTGTATTTGCATCCGTAAAAGAAGACGTTACTGTTACTGCTAACCCTCGTAACAGGGTGGGTGCTGCGGTAAACTCACCCTGGATGCGATGAATAGTGGGTTATGCAGATTGTTAATGTTACTGCTAACCCTCATGCCATATGCTATGATTAATCTATCAGCAACAAGTTCCTAACCAAACAGCGTGCAGATCTTCACGGATCTGGACCTACCTTATATAAATAATAAAGCATCTATTATATATATATATATATCAGATCTGTATCCTCGTTTCTGATATCCTCTGTCTTCTATATATTGAGTTATTCTTTGATTGTTAATTAGTTGTTTGTTTTTCTTTCTTTTTTTCTGGAGAGCGTGTTTAGTGGGGGGTCTAGAACAATTACTCTTCCCATATTTCATTTGTTTCTTTATTATTGGAGTGAAATGGATGGATGCTTTATATATACTTCTTGAGTTCTTTTATTAACTGTTTAGTAGTCACTAGTCAACCGATTGACGACTGATAATGAGCTCTCAATTTTGTTCTTTTGTTTGAATGTCAAGTATTTATGAAATCATATATGGTAAAAATTAATTTTAGACAGATTTGTCACATCAATATGTTTAATCTTAACTCAATTTAAATTTTATATTATTTTTAATTATTTTAAAATAATAACATTCAAATGTTCATTTAATGAGTTATACAAGTAATAATATTTAATTGATTTTTTATTAAAATAATATTATCTCTTTTTATTGAAACTTATCTTATTTTAAATATTGTATCTGTCTCATTTCAAATATTATATCTGTAAGGAAAAGGCTAGGGCCAGCAACTTTATTAAATTCTGGCCGGCATGTAACCAGTAAAGAAAAGTGAGCCATTGGATGAAATCTCACACCAATCTCATACCATTAAAACCATCATTAATGAATATTTAATGACTATAAATCACAAAAGTTGCTGTCCCGTAGCATTCCTCTACAATTTTTGTCTGATTTCAAATATTGTATCAGTAAATTTTAGTTTTATATCATTTTCAGTTGTTGACTTGTTTTGAAGCTCATCTCGGATCCGACAAACTGCATTATGCCTGAAACTCTCCATGATCTAGAGAACCCACCATGAATTCATTGGAACCATCCAGCTATAGTCACTTTCCATCTTGATTTGTTCTTGTTGCTGTTGTGTTTTTCTCAAGAAAGAAGGAAAGAAAGGAACCATGCATGGTTTCGATATATGTGGTGTCTGGAGCTAAAACCCAAGAATTTATCGAATGAAAAAAAAGGAAATAAAAATTAATAAAGCAAAGAGTTTAACTAAGAAAAAAAAAATTGAGCTGATGATGCTGGGCTAAACTATAATTAAGCATATATATAGATGTACACTCGTGCTTTCGGACTCTCCATTTTAAAAACATTAACTAATTTATAATATATTTTGTGTATACATAGTATTTTTTAATTAAATTAACTCGCATGGATATTGGAAAGTAGTGCTGATGCGTCATTGTTTTTTAATTTAAATTTTTCTCAATTGGAGTAAGTTGTAAAAAGGATAGAGTATTTTGGGTGGTGTGTGTCTAATTTCTTCTTCTTTTAACACAATTTTATAGCTAAATTAACACATACAGTTCTCATTGCTGCTGTATTGTCTTGATCTTTTGAAAATTTTGGGGTTAATAGGTGTCAAATCGGCTTCCATTCTAATAGATTGGATAGTGCCATCAGATTATATCATAATAACAACTCTTTTTTTTTTTAATTTATTTTTTATTATTATTTAGTTAGACGAT
>NC_029786.2:92482511-92489127 GCF_000816755.2 Arachis ipaensis
ATATTATGATATCTCCAATTCAAATTCATTTTCAAGCCGCAAAACAAGTATTAAGATATTTAAATAATAGTCTTGAAAAAAAATTTTCTCCCTAAATATTCTGAACTTTAAATTTTTTATTTTAGTGACTTCAATTGAGTAGGATATCCTAACACTCGTGAATTCCTAACTGAGTATTATTTGTTTTTGGATAATTCTTTAATTTCTTGGAGAACCAAGAAATAAATGTCTAATCCTCTTGTAAATACAATTTGTGAACTTTAATGAATATTTAACATGTTGAAATTTTTTCATATCTCTTTGGTTTGGTCACCTATCTTGTATTATGACAATCAAAGCACTTTTTATATTGCAATAAATTCTATTTTTTATAAACGAACTAAACATCTAGAAGTTGATTATCACTTGGTCCGACAAAAAACTCAAATTGAGGTCGTGAAGCTTCTACTCATTCCTTTTTTTGGACAATTACCTGACATTTTTATCCAACTATTATCTCCTCATCAATTTCATCTCAATTTCAATAAACTTGGTGTTATGGATATTTTTCATCTTCCAACTTGCGAGGCTGTATCAAATAAGCCTTCCACACCAGCCTATAACAGGGACAATAATTTCTCACAGCCCTACATCGTATATCCTATGGAATAAATGAATTTCTCCTTTCTCCTGTCACACTTTTTAGCATTTTCTTTTTTTCTTTTTAAAAACAAATTAGTTATGCTAAATCACTTATTGACCGCTAATAGAATCATATAAAGATTATATGAAAATTTTATTATTATTATTTTTTGGCATTCACAGACAATGATGTATATATAAATGGTACTGTCTGTGGTGACTGATGCATATTGATGATTAAGGTGGCCATAACGTGTAAACCAATGCAGGAAGGACATCTGTGATGTTTGAATATATACGGTGGAGATTGACTCTTCTAATGACATAGTAACTCCACTAATTAAATGCAGTAAATCATTTGGCGCATAAAGTTAGAGTAATTAACATAAAAAAAATTGATAATGCAATTTCGTGGGAAAATTGATAAAGATTGGTTATGGGTACAATGATTGGAGAACTAGGGTTCAGTTGAGATTGGGGGTTTAGTATTAGAGGGCTAACTCCCAATGCGCGGCTGGTGAGTGTGTTAGTGAGAGGAGAAACAACTAATTAGTGAAAAAAACTTCTAATAACCTAGTATTTTTAATTTTTTTCCCTTTATAGTCATTTACGTATTTTAACTTACTAGATTTAAAGAAAACAAAAAAACATGTTTTGGGATCATGGATAGGAATAATTTCACTAACTCTTTTCCTTTCATCTCACTCAATGGTTCCTAATCCTAATCAAGATAACCAATAACATTTCTTTTCTGTGAGGCGCTCCCTCTATCAATTAATGGTGGTCGCTGTAGGATGACAGAATAGAGTAGAATGCTAGTGAGCCATTGAATGCTGCTGCCATAGAAACGGATTGCTCTTTATCTGTACCAATACTTCTTTTCCCGTTCTTCTCTATTGATAGGAGGAGAGAAATGCTAGATTGCTTGCTCTAGGTCTTGCAGTTGGATGATTATGTCTTTCTTCAATTTTCTGTTAAATGATTCTACCTCTCTCCTAGTATTCGAAGTTTCACCGGTGGTAATATGCATCTGTTTTCAATTGGCATCAAAACTCTTATCATCAATCTTCTCGATGTGCTCTTCAAAAACCTAGATGCAATATTGGCCAGGGAACCAAAAACTAATTTTTAATTTACATTTTTTTTATTCAGAGACCCATCTCATCTTGACATGGTTTTTGTCCATGCAATCTAAAGGCCACATGAAATATTTAATTTTATTTTCGGACTCAAAATAACTATACTGTCAATGCGATAAAATTTAACAAGTTATCGTATTTAGCTATGTTTAATCTTCTTCAATGCTGACATTAAAAATTCTAATGCTTAAATAGATATGCCACATATCATTCATTAATTCATTAGTTAAAACATCACTACCTTTAGATATGACAATCCTAACTACCAGAACTTACCTATATAAATATATTCATTCCTTATAATATCAGTGAATAGAATATACAGAAAACATCTTTCTTCACCTTTGTTTTTTCTTGTCTTTCAATTTAAAGCTTTATTAACCCTGCTCTATCCAATTCGATCATATAATATGTTCAGAATTCACATGAATTTATGTTCACACATACACCACATCACATGCATAAGGTATATGTGCATAAGATATATACAGTTGACAAAAATGAATTAGATTAATGTTTCATCTAAACACACGTTTATTATGAGACATTTGCATTTGAAGTTTGTTGACTTTGATTTTGATTTTAAAGTTTATCTTGGGTGATGTGAAGGAGAGAGAAAGTGCAATGCATGAATGTACCATTCACAATAAATAGGATAGGTAGAATCTACTTTAGTTCTATTTGCGGGTTAAAATTTTTTTAAATATTTTATTCTATTTTATCGATAGATTACATATATATTATATAATATATTAAAAATACAGATAAAATAAAATAGGATATATCTTAAATCTATATCCTATTCTACCAGCAGATAAAGTTGCACCGCACTCTACTTTACTTACATGAGTTGGTTCAAATTAAATACATGCAAGTAGAATATATATAATATATTGCGTCCTACATGAATAGCTAAAAAGGAAGGAAAAGAATAAGGAAAAAGGAAGGACTACGGGAAGAAGTGATGAGTAAGCGAGGAAGAAGGAAAAAAAGCACGTGATTAAAAATTTAGGGGGTTGAAGTGGTAGATAAGTAGTTGTTTGCCAAACGTTGCTGACATCATAGAATTTCTTGTGATGATGTCAAGATTAACAAGCTGTGCTTCTTACCTTTTTTTTGTAACAAGTAGTTTGATGAACTAGCGTTGACCCGGATCTAGTTATTATTCTGTAATAAAGAAAACGGTAATTACGGTTGATTTTGTATAGATAACACTTAACAGCTAGTGCACGGTTGTCTTCGTATTGATAACAGCTGCTGCTGACTTTATATGTTCGTATGAACTCGCTTACTAATAAGTAGGCATGGTAACTGGTAAGATATAGTAGGGGTTAAATTCTATTATAATTTTATTGAATTTTGTTATATATTTAAATATTTTTATTAACTAAATTTAATTAAATTAACTTAAATCCAATAAAAATAGTTTGTAGACATTAGCATAAAATTATACACTTTTTTTTTAATGTTAAAAATAGGGTTGACTACCAAAAACGTCGTCAAATTATTCAAATTCGACGTGTCAAGGACTAATTCGTCGTAGGTTGTTGCATACACAAGGCGGGATTCGAACCCCTGACACTTGCTTAAACGGACTAGTGAGCTAACAAAGACCAACCCAACTTGATTTGTACCCAAATTTTACTATCGGTAAAAATGCTTTCAAATAATTTAAAAATACAACAAAAATACCCAACAGTAAATATATATTTTCAAAAAATACCTTATAAATTAAATTTTGATGTGATTTTTTGTAAGCATAATTAAAAAAATAAGATATTATTATTCTTAAAATTTGGTAATTTTTTTTAAGTATATATTTTTTTGTGATTTTTTAAAAGTATTATTAGTTGTTAACAAAAAAATTACAAAAAAAAAAAAATGTATACTTAAAAAAAAAGTACCAAATTTTAAGGATAATAATATCTCATATTTTTAATCATGATTATAAAAAATTGTATCAAAATTCAATCTCTAATGTATTTTTGAGAAATACATATTTAATGTTAGATAATCTTGCAAAAAAAAACTAACATTAAATATGTATTTATCAAAAAATACATTAGAGATTAAATTTTGATGCGATTTTTTTTAAGCATGATTAAAAAAATAAGATATTATTATTCTTAAAATTTGGTAATTTTTTGTTAAGTATATATTGTTTTGTGATTTTTTAAATGTATTATTGGTTGTTAACAAAAAAAATTATAAAACAATATATAAAAAATTACCAAATTTTAAGTATAATAATATCTTATTTTTATAATCATACTTGCAAAAAATTGCATCAAAATTCAATCTCTAAAGTATTTTTTGAAAATATATATTTACTGTTGGGTATTTTTGTTTTGTTTTAAAATTATTTAAAGGTATTTTTTGTCGATAGTAAAATTTAAATATATTTTTGTCAGTGTTCGAATAATTTGAGGGCATTTTTAGTAGTTAACCCGTTAAAAATAACATAAAAATTTTTAACCGTAACACAAAAATTTTTAATTTTGACACATATTTTAATTATGACATCAAAATTGTTTTAAATTCTGAATTTGATACTGTAGTTTTTTTTTCTTCTTATTTTTTTCTTTTTTATTCATGCAGAATTTTTGTATTTTATTTATAAAATTATGTGTTTTTCTTCAAAAGTTTTTTGTGTTTATTATAAAAAGGATAATAAAAAAAACAAAAAGTTGCATAATTTTTTTTATTTTTTTCTGTGTTTAATTTATTTATTTATTTTTTTGTTTTAATTCTTCTTAAATGTTGAAACAATAAGAATTATAAAGTATAAAATAAGAACAACTATAAAAACAAGAAGAAAGAGGATGATGAATTGTTTGAAAAAAAATATAAAACAAAAAGATATCATCAAAATTTTTTAATCGTGATATAAAAATTTTTTAATTTTAACACTAAATTTTCTTAAACATGAACAGTTTTTTCTTATTATTTTTTGGAAGACAAAAATAACAACGGCGTTAAAGAAAAAGGAAGATGATGATAACGATAATGATAATGAAAATGAAGGAAGGAAAAGAAAAAGTAGAAGAAGTGGAAGCAATAATAATGATAACATAAAATTTTGAATTGGTTAGACTTAATTAAAAAAAAAATTAATTATTGTCTAACATTTCTAAATTTTATTTGTAGGTGCAAACTTTTCTTAAAATTTTATTTTATCTTATTTACAAATTTATATTTTATCTGCACTCTAAACACTTAGCAGCGGTGAATTGCCTGCGTCTCACCAGACCGCCGCAAAATGATGGAGAAGCCGCGGTTCTTGCAGCGGATTGTGTCCGTCAAAGACCAGCCAGAATAGCTGCGATTTTGTGCCTCAACCGCTCCAAATTACATAAAGCTCAAATTAACAAAAGACCCAAAATTGGAGGAAGCCAGAACCACTTTTTCTCGTTTATGCGCGAACCCAAAAGGGGCAAAGGCGCCAATAACCAGGTCCAAGGCTCACTCCCGCGGTATACATTCAGTCGATCAGCTGCAGCCGCTACATCATTCCAGATCACAGATCTGCTCAAGTTGCCGCATATCTCCCGCACGCAAAAGGAAGGTGGAAAGGCACGTCTGTTGTTCGTCCCTCTTCCGTGCACGTCCCGATGTCGTCGCGTGGCTTTCCAACCGCCCCAGTGTCGTCATCCTCAACCTTCCTCCCGTACCCTGTTGTGCGCCGCTCGAACGCACCCTCTCTCCGTGTCCTGGTTGGCTTTCTCCCCCTTTTCTTGTTATTCCAATTTCATCTTTTATCCTCGTACCTTTATTTAAATTGAATAATTTTGATTGTAGATCGAATCTATTTGCACCAATTTAGTTTAATTGATTGTTCCTAGTTCGGTTCCTAATTTGGTTCGAACCCTAGTCCCAATGTAATTATTCCCAATTCCTTGCTGAAAAATATATGGATGATAACTACTGCATTGTGGGAATGGATGTTAGGCTAGCTGTATAGTTTGAATTGATAATCAAAATCACCCAAAGCCATGTAATTAGTACTAATTATCCAAGAGCACTCACAGAATTTTTCTCTGTGCTAGGTCAATGTAGCAAGAAACCAAGTCAGAAATTTTTACTAGAAAAGATACAAAAAAATAATAAAGAATGAGAGAATTATAAAACAGAGTTATGTGTTCTCTTTTTTTTCCCTACTGATTGTGTTTTCAGTCACATGAAACTGTTAGATACAACCATGATTGGGTTGAATTAATTGTTAAAATGCATAAGATTTGCAATGAGCTATATCTAAATGTGATCTAATATCTAAGATCATGTGTGAACTTTGTTAACATTTGTAGCAAAATTCCACCATGGCTAAATTTATGTATATATGTAAGTGTGTTTTTCTTGTATGCAGTGTGACTTTGAATTGTGTCCACATAACTATAATTCTGGCTGTGAATTGAGTATATTTTTCTGCAATTTTTAGCTTAAAATATAACATTCTTAGTTATACTAAGACAAAAATTAATTTCATAGAGAATTTAAAAGTAAATATGCTTTTACATACACTGATATAGAATAATAAATCTCATAAAAACAGAATAAGCAAAACTAAAACTAGACCAATAATCTCCTTAGAGAAATCTTAAAAACATTGCATGCATAGATAGACAAATTTCACCTCTCTTTTTTGCTTTGCAACTAAATATTATTTAATCTAACTCATTCTCTAAGTTGTGAATTATACCAATGATAATCATGATGATTCAGAATGTTTGAAACTTTTCCAAATATTAATAGCTTTATGCTATATATACTTGTTTGTAAGAAGTATTCCATTTATGTTTTTTAAACATTTTCAATTATATTCCAAAAATGTCTTCTTAAATTGACTTGAGCTACTGCTG
>NC_029786.2:92489291-92498704 GCF_000816755.2 Arachis ipaensis
TGACATATATTTTAAATATTTTTTTTAAAAGAATGGCAGAGATATATAAATGGATATATATCTCCAATATATTCCCTTTAAATATTTAAATACCCATAGTAAAACAAATTATAGCTAGTGTATACAAATATGTTACTTGATTTGTATTGCTCCAGCCCACTATGGTCCCAAATAAGAACCTCACTATTGATGAAGTTCTAGATAAATGTTCATAAATTGTTAAAATTCTAGGCATATAATTTTTTTTTTAAAATACAGAATAAGAAGTCATTAACACTTTTTTATCATTTAAAAAATTCCTTCTTATGAATTATAGAGAAACTCCGTTTAACCATAATTGCTATGGGAAGTTGATGGGGGTGAGCAGAGAATCATCATTACAATAATGAAATGCTTTCAAAAGGAGAGATAAGGTCAAACTAGTTGGTAGCATAAGAAGTCATAATAGTGAGTGAGTGACTTGAAGGGTTGGCATGCCTAGAAACCTACAATATACTATGAGTCAATGTGCATAGCTGCTTCAGTGTTCTAGTATCATATGCCCTCTCTAATGACGGTTCTTTCTGTAATTAGATGGAATTTATTTAATTATTTCAATAAAAAAATAGAACCAATTTAGAAAGGACAAAAGAGTTATGGCTTACTCTTAGTTTGATTTCTCTGATCTTTTTCCTTGCATTTGCTAATTGCCTAGAATTCTTGAAACAGTTTATAAGTTTCCATTTAATCTCCTTTGTTGTCATATTCATTAGAGAATTCTATGATGATGGTGCTTCCTAAACACACAATGATAATACTAATAACGAATAGAAGAAAATATTGATACACAGATGAAATTTATGTGACTATTGACTAACATTATTGGTATTCTTGGACTGTATCAAAGTTAGAACACATTATGATTTCCTGACTGAACAAGCTCTTTTTCTATTTCTTTGTATCAAGCGATTAAGACAATTTTGACTGTCCTGTTTCATTTAGATGTACTTTATAAATTTTATTTTTCCTTCCTCAAGAAGGACAGATTTCCTAAATATACTTTGATGACCACATCTTTTCTTTTTCCAAGTCTTTATCCTTATAATTATTTCAGTGCATGATTTTCAGGCATTTGTTACCCTGCATGTGCATTGAGTATTTAGTTTTAATTTCATGCATCACAAGAGAGAATATATGCAGTTGGGTTAATGATATTTCTTAGTCTAATTTCAGGCTACTGTTTGGTCCTTCAAATGTATAGTTTGTTAACTAAACCAGTCAAATCCAATTACATCACCTGTTGCATAACTTTAGGCAATGTGTTACTTTAAAGTGCGTGAAATTGAGAATATTCATTTTCTCCTTGTTGCATGATGATGATGCAAGCATTTCAGATAGTGTTGGAAAACTTTGTGGGAGTGAATCTTGAATGCGCAAAGCCAGGTTACGATTGGTCCTTGTACTTTTATGTAGCATGTATATGCATTTGTGAAAAACAGTTATCCAATTTTGAGGTTTATACTTAATCCTTCTTTTGTTGGTGGAAATAAATATCCTTTTAACTTATATTGCATTATTTTTTAAGCAACAGTATCTATCCTTTTTACTGGAAAAAAAATGCATATTTGAGTTGGATCATCTTATACTACTATCTATCCATAATGTTTAAGGGTGCAAGTTATTGCTAAATTGTGCAAGTAAAATATGGCTTACTTGTGGTTTCTCTTGTTATACTGTGTGGCCTTATCTAGTAGGACTAGCTGAGCAATCTTGAATGCTACAAAGAATAGAGTCTTACATGCAATTATGAACTTCGCATTTACATATGTGATCTTTCTGCTATAGAATAACAAAGACAGGGAAGATTAGTTAGTTTAGCATTTCAAAAAATTTTGATACTTTTATGTTGGGTGTTTCCAAGCATAAAACTATCCTCCATGTTATCTAATTTATCCTTTTGATGCACTTATTTATAGTTCTATATTGTATATTTATAGTATATATGTTAATAAAAAAGTCCATAAACTATGCTAAACCAAATTAGAACATAAGACCAAAATGCTTTTTTCTTCTATATAGAAAATGCAGTTTCGCAGTCCTCTTGTATATATTTTCTTTCATCTATATAAGGCCATAATGCCCATTACTTAATTATTTTCTTATATCTAACTTACATTCCTCGTTTCATTTTTTTAAAGGAAGGTTTTTATTTTCCATTTCAATTTTCTGGCATTGGACCCAGAGTTTCTTTCTTCCAGTACTTTTTTTTGAAAGTGCAGAATTTCAAAGAATGAGTAAGCAACTTTTTCGAATAATATTATCGATTTGTATTATCTTTGATGCTAGTAACCGTGTTTTCTGTTTTTCATTTTAAAAGTTTTTCTCCCAATTTATTTCAAACAGTATGACCATATCATATTATACACTCTCTTGTTACATGTATGATTTATTATTTTTTTTCTCTTTCTGGTAGTCTGACTTTATTAGTTGATTTTTTGTTGTTCTATTATATCATTGAATTAGACATAGATAAGAGTTGGATTTCAAAGCCATGAGATGGTCCAGATTATAGGGATGGTTTGAATAGATTCTTAGATTTCGCATTTGTCCGTGTACGAAGTGCAGGTTCCGCCTTTACCAAACTAGAGAGGATGCATGCGATCATTTGATGATAAAACCCTTCCCCTCTAGTTATACATTTTGGGTACATCACGGTGAGACATGCATGGTAGAGATCTCTAGTGAAGGACAAGAAGCAGAACCCGATAGAAACCTCAATGCCCCAATGCTTGACATGGTTCAAGAGGCGTTCAACTTCCTAGGACTTCATGGCGACGAAGAAGATTCAGTGAATGAACATGCTGGCATGAATTTGGAGGAGTTGTCGTACTTATCAAATGAAAGTAATCGCGAGGCCCGCAACTTGCATGACCTGCTCGAAGATGGAGCGCAGAAGCTATACCCTGGATGTTCAAAGTTCTCTTAGCTGTCTTTCTTGATGAGGCTCTATCATATAAAGTCCATATGCGGAGTGAGCGACAAAGCCTTCGGAATGATACTAGAGTTGCTGGCGGATGCCTTTGAGCATGCAAGGATTCCAAGCACTGTGCACGATGCCAAGACGATCATAAGAAAGCTCGGTATCGCGTACAAGAAGATAGATGCATGTCCAAATGACTACATGCTATACCAGGGCAGTGACCAAGAGCTGTCTAAATGCAAGCGATGTGGGACATCGAGATGGAAGCTAAAGACTAATAAGAACTCTAGAGTGAGGATCAACAGGGTTGTTAAGAAGAACGGAAAACCGCAAGCGGCGAAGACTCTTCCCTACTTCCCCCTTATTCCACGATTGCTGCGGTTATACATATCTAGTAAGACAGCCCTTGACATGCTGTGGCATCAGAGAGGTCATAGCTCTTATGGTATTTATGGCATCCATGGGACGGCGAGGCATGGAAGGCATTTGATAGAACGTATTCTGACTTCTCCGGCGATCCGCGCAGTGTTCGCCTAGCCTTGGCTAGCGATGGCTTTAACCCTTATGGAAATATGAGTTTGAAGTACTCAATACGGCCCGTGGTTCTTATTCTGTACAACCTGCCCCCTTGGAGTTGCATGAAACCCACCTCTTTTATCCTCTCCATGATTATTCCTAGGCCTAAAATGCTTAGAAATGATATAGATGGCTACTTACAGCCCTTGATTGATGAGTTGAAGTAGCTATGGGTTGGTGTTGAAACGTACGATGCTTACGAGAAAAAAACCTTCAAGATGTATGCTACATTAATGTGGACAATCCGTAATTTTCCAGGCTTGGGAAACTTATCTGGGTGAAACACGTACGGTGGGAGAGCTTGTGCTGCGTGCAATTTGGATGCTGAGACTAATTGGCTCACACACAGTCAGAAATGGTGTTTCATGGGTCATCGTTGCTTTCTGAATCCTGACCACAGATATAGAAAGGACCAGGATATATTTGATGGAAAGATAGAGGATAGAGGTCAACCTGTCAAACTCTCTGGTGGAGACATTGTGAGACAACTACAAGATGTGCATGTCCACCTTGGCAAGGTGCAATCGGTTACTGGAAAAAGGACACGTGGACAGCAAACCGCAGTACATGATGAGTCTCCTTGGAAGAAGAGGAGTATATTCTTTGAGCTCCCATACTGGGAAAACAATGGATTGCGTCACAATCTTAATGTGATGCACATAGAGAAGAATGTGTGCGACAACATAGTTTTCACCATACTGAATGAGAAAGGTAAATCTAAAGACCACTTTAAGGAAAGAAAAGACCTCCAATTGATGGGAATCAAGCATGATCTATGGCCATGGAAAGATGGAAAGTACCCATCCGACATCTTTACTATGACCAATCAACAGAAGGATGTCTTTTTAAGGACCATCAAGAATGTGGTCTTTCCAGATGGGTACTCTAGCAACATTTCCCATAGTGTCAACTTAAGTCAGCGCAAGATGTCGGGCTTGAAAAGCCACGACTGTCACATTCTGATGGAGCATCTATTGCCAATTGCGTTAAGGAATGCTTTGCCTGCCCTTGTGTCCTCTGTCCTGGCAGAGTTATCATCCTTTTTTCATCGAATATGCAACAAATCCATTGACCCTCAACAACTTCCTCTCCTTCAGGATCATGTGATCCATACTCTGTGCCGCATGGAGATGATTTTTCCTCCTTCTTTCTTCACCGTCATGGTTCACTTGACAGTGCATCTGGTCGAGCAAGTGCAACTCGGTGGCCCAGTTCATTATCGATGGATGTACCCAATTGAAATGTAATCATCAAACATTTCATCGTTTACATTTTTTACTCTGGAAACCATACAGACTAAGTCATGTGTTATATTCTCAAAGGTACCTATGTCGTCTCAAGCAGTACGTGCGTAATAGATCACAACCAGAGGGCTCAATCGCAGAGGGATACTTATCTGAGGAGATTCTCATATTTTGTTCAAGATACCTCGATAACGTCGAGAGTAGGATCAATCGACCAATGCGTGTTGACGATCGACCGTGTGAACCTATGGATAGTGAAAGTGCAATCATGTTTCCAGGGGTAGAAAAGGCTATGGGGGCTGCTTCGTTTTACGATCTCACACCAACTGAAAAGTTTCAAGCTCACTGTCACGTCTTGGTTAATTCCGCAGCTATGGAAAAGTTCATAGAGTAAGTTCAGTTGAGATTATGGAATGCGAAAATGACAAGCTCTAGATGGAGATTCTGACATGAATCTATTGTGCACTATCCAGTGATTTCAGGGCCATCACAAAGAGGAGTTTGTGAAGTAGGACAAGGTTCCAGTCTCACATAGACAGTGTTGTGCACAGAGAATTTTCTGAGTGGTTCAAGCGTGAGGTGAAGCCTGTTATGATCAATCCTGTAGTCAACGGTATCCTATTGTTTCTAACCAAAACTGATGAAACGTGTAATTGTTCCTTACCAGGTTTCCTTGGGAAACATCAAGCATTCGAGCGAATTGCAGTGGCTTGCATGTGGCCCCAATGTTCAAGCTAGCTGCTTTACAACTTACAACGTAAATGGATTTAAGTTTAGGACCCTATCAAGAGAAGAAGGGTTGAAAACTCAAAATAGTGGGGTTCATGTCACTTCCGACACTAGAAGTTATGCAAGCAAGCGCGACAGTAATGTTGCGGTTGGTGGCGTCTCGTATTATGAAAAACTAATGGACATCATTGAGTTGAATTACAGTGGTCAATTCACAGTCATTTTGTTTAGATGTATCTGGGCAAACACCACATCTGATAGAAGCATAAAATAAGATGTTTTGGGCCACACATTGGTCAATTTCTCTAATCCGATACATACTGGTGACCGAGAGGATGACAAACCATACATTCTTACATTAGGGGCTCGCCTTGTATACTATGTGGATGATGAAGTTGACAAAGAATGGAGTGTAATAGTCCATGTAAAACCAAGAGATTTGTTCGACATGGGTGATATATATGAATACTGTGAGGTGGAACTCTCCCCCCAGCAAAGTCGTAACTATTGCTTTTACATGTACGTTCGAATGTCCATGCATATATAGTTGCTTATAGGAATTTTATCAAGTTCTATATGTTTTATATATTTCAAAATTGAGAAGGCCACCAAAGAGGTATTTTATTTTATTTTATTTGAACTCCAATTTATTATTAATTTATATTGAGGTTATTTGTTCAGAGAAATATAGTTGACTTCGCTATTGAAAAGGCATGCTGCTCCCAATTAAAAATTTTAAGCCTATTACTATTTTTTTTACCAAATATAAGTTGGGATATTTTTGCTGTATGTGTCAAATTATTTGCTTATATTTAATGCTTTATAATTTTTGTTTATTTTTTAAATTTTGATAATAGTATAAGTGATACCCTTGGTGGTACCCAGTTTATTAAGATGCCCAGGATAGGTCATTACACGAAGAAATCAAAGTTAGACTCAGCATGTTAGTAACCTCAAATAGGATCCGCTGCAGCTTCATCCGTGCCCCAAGTGGATGGCCTAATTCCCCCCTCCAGTGGTACTGGTGCCCCCGCAACCTCATCTTTACGCCCCTTTCGACCACCCCGTACTGAACCACTGCCTGCTCCATAGACTTACACGAATGGTGCGCAACACTCGGAGCCAAGTGATGAAGACTGAGACCCAGAGGCAGATGAGGTAGATTCTTTTGAGTAACATGTTGACAACCTGTTTGCTGCATCAGAGGCTTCGAAGCGCAAGGTAGGCAAGACCATCGAATTTTGGGATGTTAAAACAATTGGTATACAAGAATTTATCCCATGTATTTTTTCATGAGTAATTTTTATATGATTTCATTGCATCTTGGCCATAGTGGTTACTCACACAGACTAACTATGATAAACAGAGTCCGATGGGACAATCAAGCAACTTGATTTAAGTGTGAAAGAGGCTATAAAGCCACCTAACGGTAGAAAGATCGTACTCAGGTTCAACGATAGACTGCAACCAGTTGAAAATGAAGCTGGCATACTGAGCGGCGTTCTCGGAATACTAGGATCTGACTACACCAAATTTCCAATCTGCGAGAAGGACTGGAGAAAGGTTCGCTCTAGGGACAAGAACTATAATGAATGTGTAAAGGTAAAACTTTATATTTTGGTAGAGTCCCGGAATCTTAATTCGACGCCTACTAACAATTTAATTTTACTCTTGCAGGAATTGTTCCATTTTGAAGAAGATAGTGGAGGAATTATCAAGCGTACAATATTAAAAATTCTAGGAAGGGCTTGGAAGGACACGAGGAACCATTTGTATCATCACTTTTATAAATTAGAACTAACTCTTGAACAAAATATTAAAGGTCGTCCACTGGGAATTACTGTGGATCATTGGAGATGGTACCTTGATTATCGCAACAGTGAAGAAACAAAGGTAATATATATTTTTTTTTTATCATACTTGAAAATTTCTATTTATGTTACATTGAGTTAGTCAGAAATAATGTCTAGTAGCTCTTACTTTCGATGGCATAATAGGAGAAGTGTAGGAAAAAAGCTGTGAATCAATCGAAGCAGTTATACACTCATACTGGCGGATCAAAAAGCTTGTCAAGGCTCGAAGAAGAAGAGGTAATTTACGATTGACTCACTTTTTGAACCTTCTCTACATATACATATTCACTATTTAAGCTATATTGTTGCAGTCGAAACGACAAGGGCGTCCAGTTAGTAGAGGAGAGTTGTTTGTCTTAACGCACAAACGATCTAATGGCTCCTATCTCCATGATGCACCTCGGGCTATTGGTGTAAGTAATGTGTTGAGAATTGCTGTGTTGTTTCTCATGGGTTTTGTTTGTTAAAATTGTGTTGAAAGTTTGTTCGGTTAGTAATTAGTTAATAAATGCTTATGTTCGCTTATCTAACTGTGTAGGAAAGAATTGCGGAGATTGAGCAACATGATGAATCATCTAGACTGTTGTCTCAGAATGATTCACTTGCTCAAGCTCTTGGAAAGGAGCAGTCGGGTAGAGTGCGTGGCATGGGTATCAGACCGACTACTAGTCAAGTGTTCGATACGAATTCACATTAGCCGAGCATTAGAACTCAAAGGGAGGAGACCCAAATGGTGTTGCTTGAACTACAAGTGGAGTTGGAGGCTGAGAAATTAAAAAGGAAGGTAATGGAGGATGAAGTAGCTACCGAGAAGACAAAAAGGCAGGCAATGGAGAGTGCTCTGATATGTCTAGTTCAAGGGCAAGGTGGGGAGCTGCCACCAGATGTGGCTGCATGGATGAATTCATTGGAGGGACAGAGTAGAGAGTAGAACCAAGGATTTGAAATTTATTCTTTAAGTTAAATATATATGTTTTTAATGTTGACTATGCAACTCTTAGTAAGGAATACACTTTATTAATATTTGGATTAATATGAGTATTTCTATCAGTTTTGCCAACCTTCGTTCACCCATCAATTTATTCTTTCAGTTACAAAATAATTCAGTTTTCTAATATCAAAAAAAATAAAAAAAAATAACAAAAAAACAAATAATAATACCTAGTATATTCAAATTAAAAGAGCGTTAATTGCCGGTGCAAAATAGAGTATTTTCGCGGCCATTTAGACGGAAAAATAGCGGCGGTTATAAAATGGCCCATAATAAATTTAAATTTTTGGAACATTAGATAGCGGCGGTTTGAAACCGCCGCAAAATACATTAAAAAAAACAACGCTCAACAGAACAGCAGCAGTTCAAAACCGCGAGAAAGTGCGACCGACTTTAATGTTGGCCAAATAGCGACGGTTTGAAACCGCCGCTAAATCAATCAATGCCATTCAAAGGGTTTCATTGTGGTTGTGCCAGCGGTTCAAGAAAACCGTCGCAAAATCAAATCTCCACGCTCTATACTATAACGGTTTTCGAACCGCTGGTAACTCGTTTTGCAAAACCACCGCTAATCCTTATATAAACCGCTGCTAAAGTAGCCCGCTTCTCTTGTAGTGAATACACTAGCCTTTATAATTTAAAACTATACCATAAAAAAATAAACCTATATATGAAAAATATGTTTATATCAAATAATAAAAATTTAATTTACACTTATATTTCTCTCTTTCCTTTTAAAATAATAATTTTTTATTATATTTCTCTCTTTTTAAATATGTTTATATATTTTTATATATTTTTTTAAATAATAAATTTTTATATATTTTGTAATTAAAAAATACCTTTTACATTCATCACGTAAATAATTATCTAAAAGAATAAATATAATCAAATGATTATGTAAAAAATATACATATTTTAATATATCAAAAATTAACTTCTATGCTTTTAAATAATTGTTCTACTATTCATTATAATTTTCAAATACTAATTACCTCACATTCAATTAGAAAGTTTATTTGACATAATATTTATGACATAAAATATTTTTTAATCCAAAA
>NC_029786.2:92498729-92501578 GCF_000816755.2 Arachis ipaensis
ATTAAAACGGAATGTTTTTAAATATTTAAAAAAAACTCTAAATACAATTTTTATTAAAAAATAATTTAAATTACACATTATTATAAATAAAATAATTTAAACTAAATTATAGTTTTAATTTTTATTTATTTATTTAATTGAGATTTTTTTAATTATTTGTTACTATTATATTAAAAAATTTAAATTAGTTGATCAATTAATGGTTTGATTTAGAGTTAAAAAATTTATTAATTACATTGGAACAAATACATTGATTTATATAGAATTATTACTTCTTTTTCTTAAATTTAGTGGGGCAAGTGTCTTCTCCCTCTTTCTATACCTGAGTCCGTCCCTGAAAGTATGAATTAGTCACACAAAATTAACGCGATACCCGCATTCGACTCTATTCATATCTCAATTTGCTTTGTAAAGGAGGAGATTATAATATTTAACTACACATAGACTTAAAAAAATTGAAATCAAGAATCAAGCATCTCATGCAAAGAACATCTCATGAAATAAGTAATTCATTCTTTTAAATCAATTAAACTTAAAAGACAATAATTCATAGTCTCATAATCACATAGGCATAACTTCGTGACATATTTACTATTTTAAATAGTGCACTTATTTATAATTTCTAATTTAATATCTTTTGTAATTCATGCTAACTTAAGCATCAAAATTTTTATAACATCTTCACTATTAAAAATGACAAATTTTAAATATTTAAAATTTAAAATAAAAAAATTGTGATAATTTTATATTTTCAACATATTTAAATTTTTATAATTTTATTCGGATAACGTATTAACTTAAAAAGAAGGACTAATATACTTGATGACAAGTCATCTTAGCCTATTTTCACTAGTCTTTTTCTTTTGTTTTCAATTGATTTTATGCACTTTCTTGAGCCTTAAGTAAGCCAATTGGGCAGAATTTCATATTTCCTTTGATTCAATCAACCATGGATGAATTAATGCAATTTCATGAGATTTTATGCTATAATTGTCATATATTATGAAAGAATAACAAACTCATGATTTTGAGCATAGCTTTGATGTGTTTGGTTGATTGATGATAGGTGAAAAAAGTTTTGAAGAAGGTTGAAGGAAGAAGGAATGGCTAGGAGCAAGAGAGAACAAAAAGTTTGAGCCAAAGTTTGCCTCAAACTTTAGCTCAAACTTTTGGAAGAGTTGAAAACATCCTAGAGGAAAAAAGTTTGAGCCAAAGTTTGCCTCAAACTTTAGCTCAAACTTTTGGAAGAATTGAAAACACCTTGGAGGAAAAAGCTTGAGCCAACGTTTGCCTCAAACTTTTTGGCAAACGTTGGCGCCACACTTGCACACCCTGGAGGAGAAAAGCTTGCGCCAACGTTTGCCTCAAGCTTTTTGGCAAACGTTGGCGCCACATATATACACAAGGGGACCAACGTTTGGCCTAAAGTTTGACCTCAAACTTTAGCCCAAACGTTGGTAGCAGCAAATGAGGGCAGCTGGTATAAAAAGTTTGAGTAAAAGTTTGCCTCAAACTTTTACTCAAGCTTTTATGATTCTTGGCCCGGTTCACAATGGGTTTCTCTCCAACTCCAAGAGCAATCAACAGAGGCTTTTATCAACCCAATTCCATCAAGAGCAAAGGCCCAATTCAAGGCTTGAAGATCATTTGAAGAAAGTGTATAAATAGCTTAGGATTTAAGTTTTAAGGGAGCTTTTCTTTGGAGAGAATTTGGAACACTTACAGAGAGCTCACCTTTACATTTTTGAATTGTTGCTTTAGAATCCTAGAGAATTGGGAAGGAGAATTGATCTCTCTTCTTCCTTGTTCTTGCTCAGCACTCTTTACTTTTCTTGTTTTGAATCTTGGGTGGAGAATTGAAGAAATTCTGTTTCAATCTCACCTTGAGATCTTGTTTAAATCTCTGCAAAATTGAATTTTCATTTCTGTTAATTGCTTCTTCTTCTACTCATTCTGCAACTTACTTTTCTTTATTTCCGATTGCATCGTTCTTGTTGGATCTAGGAAGGCAGTGAGATCTAGACTCAGCTATCTAGTCTCTTGAGTCCTGAGATCTATAGTTTTCAATTTCAATTTCCTTATTTCGTCGCTACACCAAGCTTTTTCTCAATTCCGTTTTAGATCCGGTTTAATTCAAGTCATCTTCTACTTTTCTGTTTATTGCATTTTACTTTTTCTTGTTTGATTTCTGCAAATCCCATTCCCAATTCCCTTTACAATTCAAGCCATTTACATTTCTTGCACTTTAAGATTCTGCAATTTATATTTCTTGCAGTCTAAGTTTCTGCAATTTATATTACTTGCACTTTAAGATTCAGCCTCTTTAATTTCTCTGCACTTTAAATTCTTGCCAATTGTCCCTCTCCCTTTTAATTTCATGCAATTTAGCTTCTGTCAAACACAAACCACTCAAATCAACTCTTGATTCGCTTGACTAAGTCAACCACTAAACTAAAATTGCTCAATCCTTCAATCCCTGTGGGATCGACCTCACTCCCGTGAGTTTTATTACTTGATGCGACCCGATGCACTTGCCGGTTAGTTTTGTGTGTTTGGGATTCGATTTTCGTTTTCCGAAAATACACATCAATACTTCTAAACAACAACAAATTCTATAAACTTCATCTCCTACGTAAAATACATTATTACTTAAGTATCAGAATATCTTTCTAGATAACCACCAGTCCACCACCGCACGCACCAATGTCAGATGTGCTCTCCGGTTTTCTAATATCCTTCATTCTCAAGCTTGTTCTTCAGGTGATTCCTTTTGAACATTGGCGTTGTTTTTGGTGTCTGAACAAGGGATTTATAGATGCAGAAAAAAATTGATTTAACTATAAAAAGAT
>NC_029786.2:92501727-92510330 GCF_000816755.2 Arachis ipaensis
ACTAACTATAAAATAAAAATGGATCAATCTAAATATTGAGTGTATAATTTTTAAATTTTTCGAAAACTTAAAGATAGGTTTGCATTTGATATCTCAAGTTTAGTTAGGACATAAATATTTAACTTTTTTGTGTCATTAGAATTTCTTAGGTTATTTAAAGATAAAAGAGCTTATTGCATAAAATAAGTACATAGATAGATCACACCCGAGACTGAATAGTAATAATAAATGATTACCTTGTCTAGAAATTGATCTCCGTTATTCCATACAAGACAAAGTATTGATGGAAGTTACGTACGGTTGGCACGCCTGCCGATGGTTTCCATGTGCTTCCGAGGAAGTTACATGCACACAGTTGCTACTTGCTTTTAAAATATGAAATCATGACAGTGAAATTGTAGAATAGATTTGGAGAACGAAGTAATAATGCTGAATTTGTCTTAGTCTTCTTTTTATAGTATAATATACAAGTCAATAAAGGGGCATGAAAAATTTAGCTAACGCGTTAACGGGAGATATTAGTAGAAAATAATTAATTTCGAAGAGAGGTTGGATTCGAGATTTAGTAGGCGTGTGTCTTAAAAGAAAGGACTGTGTCGAGAAGAGTTATGGCAAGAAATGCAGAGCAAGAGTCACAACTGCCACGTTTGGTCAATAAATTGTTCGATGTGTTAAGTTGAAGGATCCAAGTTTCGAAGGTTATTTCTAGTAATTACTTTTGTCAAGCTTACTGATGGATTAATATACATGGAGGTTACATTTTAATTTAATTGGTGAAAGATTTTTATAAATAGGAGAAGACTCAAAGAAATAGTGGTTGGAACTTTGCTTTAGAAAATACTCAAACACACTCATATCCCAGTAACTTACTGAGTCTGCAATCGAATTATTTTTCTGTAGAGTTCCTTCCACTGTTTTTACTATTTCATTTATATTTTCTGCAAACTTTACTTTTTTTGCAAATTTATATTTCAAGCAACATTTATTTTCTTTGTTCGGCTTTACCTTCCAGCATTTTTATTTCCACGTTAAAAGTCCTTTGGCCTAATCGAAGGCATTTTACTATTTTATTTAAATTCAATACAATTCATTTCAAATTTAGTCAATTTATTTTGAAAGTCTTTTATTTATCTTTTCAGATTTTCTTAAATTTCTGTTTAATTGAAAGGTCGTTGATGCACTTTAAGAAAACTGGTACTCACAGATAGGAGTAGGTTTCGCTCCCAAATCATTAGATATCGAATCACCATCGATTTGCTAAAAATCGACAAAACAAATTGGCACGCCCAATGGGACAGTTTGAAAAGTTAAGTGTGTCAAATGATTTTATGTGGCCATAGCGTATGCAATTAAGAACTGGAAGAATTGTACACATGGCAGATGAGGTTTCGAATGTTAATGGTGGTTCGTCCACAAACGATAGTGCACCAGTAGTTGCACAATTTTTGGACGTTACTTCACGTCCAGAAGGAATTGTAGTGAGTGAAAGTGTGGTGGTTACTAGTGCCTAGAAGGGAATAATGGGCGTAATACACGTCCACGTGGTAACTCAATACCAACACAACCCCAAGTAACTGCTGGTTGGCCTCCTTATGGTCTTCCTTCGAGTTATACGCCACCAGTAAGTGGTTTTGCCCGGTCGATTTGATTTGGAGGCACCGTTGGAATGAATAATGTTCAAATGCCATAACAATATCCCGAGTATACTCGAGATTATAATGTGGGTCCTACATCGAATGCTTCTAATTTAGTGCCAGCACTTCGACAACATGTAAAAAAAAGTTGTAAACTCCATAAAATTAACGTATAATTAGTCAATAAATTAATTTTTAATAAAAAAATTAGAAATATAAATTTTATAGTTCAATGAGATAGAGCTAATTAAAATAAGAATTTTGACACTAATTTTAAATAATTTGGCCCAAAATTAGGCCAAATGGGCCGAACCGGCCCGTATTGGGCCCAAGCCAAACCCAACTCCACTTAATCATATGAGCTCAGCTCATTTCCTTCTTCCTCATTGGTGTTTCACATTGAAACATACAAGGGAAGAGAAGGAAGGTTCCCAAACCCTTGTCTTCCATGTAAATCACCATATCCTCTCACTTCGAGTTCCGATCGCCGCACCGTTTGCGGCTACGCGTCCAAAGTGACGAGCTCTACAAAGCCCAGTGCATGATTTGGTAAGGAAGTCTCAATTTTAATCTCAGTTTTTCCTTCCCCAAATTTTCAAAAATTGGATAAAGTGGGTGTTGAGATTTTTGGTTCTTTTATGTTATAAGATCCGATTAGTTTTAGAAAAATGCTTAATCTTGCTTCCTTGATGCTTGGGTAAGATGAGAATCTTTGAATCCTAGTCAATTCCTTGATTATGTGTGTTGGATATTGAATTTTGGGTATACATATGTGATTATGTGTGTTAGGTGTGTATATATGTAAATTGGAGCATAATTGTGAATATTGGATGCTTGGTGGAGCTTTGGGTGCTATCATTTTGGAGGTTGATAATTCTTGGGGCTGAGTTTTGTGCCTTTTGATGCTGTCCTTGGGTTATACGAGGAAATCGACCAAGGTATGGTTTTGGTTTCTCGTATTTAATATATAATGTCTTGTGAAAACTTAGGCTAGATGACCATAAGATAGGTTGGAATGCATGAGTATATTAATAAAAGCTTAGTACCTTTGATGATAATGGTTGAAATAGGTTGAGTATTGGTTTGGTGATTAATACTTGTGACGAAATGGGATGTTGAATGATTATTTAATGATCAATGACAAGATGATATGAATGAATATGAGTATGTGATGATATATTGATGATCTTGTTGGTATAATTAAGAAGTTCATGTATGAGATCCTTTAAAATTGAGGTTTGATTGGTTGTGGTAGGATGTGGGGATTTTGGTGCTGAAAATGGTATGTTGTGGTGTTGTTTGTATGTATAGGATGTTGGTATTGAGTTTAATTTGGTGAAAATAGAGGTTTAAGAACTTTTGTGAAATCTGGTTTTTAGCCAAACTTCGGCGAGCTATAACTCGACTTCCGAATCTCTAATTTCTTTCAAACTTATTTTATATAAAAATTGGGTCCGTAAAGTTTATGCTAGTCAAAGAACGAATGAAAAATATTTTAAAACAAAAGAGTTATGCGCGTCGGAAGTTTGGTGCGTAAAATTAAATTTTTGTAACCTAAAGAGGTTTAAGTTCTTATTGTTTTCCTATTTCTGATAGTAATGTTATTAGTCAGGCTTCTATTGATGTAGCTAAAGCCCATTGTACTGAAAGTAATTCGATAGTCAATCTAGTTAATAATAAAGTTTGTTTTATTTCAAATGAGCCCATCGATTTATCTTTTGATTGCATTTATGATTTGGAACCGTTGGATTTTGAAAAATATTTAATGGATGATGATGATGTTACAAAAGGTTTTGAGTCACAAGATCCTCTCAAAGAAATTAATTTGGGATCTGATGGTGATGTTGACTCACTTATATTTGTAAACATCTTGATGAACAGTTTTGAAAAAAGTTATTAAGTCTTTTGATTGAATACAAAGATTATTTTGCTTGGGATTATCATGAGATGCCTGGTCTTGATCGTTCTCTCGTAGAACATCGGTTAGCTTTGAAACCATTTGCCAGGCTAGTGAGCAAGCACCTCGACGCTTTGCTCCTGAGATCAATAAAAAAATTAAAGAAGAGATTGAAAGATTGATCAAGAAAAAAATTTTTTCGAACTGCTCGTTACATTGAATGGGTATCGAACATCGTCCTAGTAATGAAAAAGAATGGGAAGCTACGAGTATGTATTGATTTTTGAGATCTAAACAATGCTACTCCAAAGGATGAATACTTTATGCCCATAGCAAATATGTTAATTGATTCTGTAGCAGGCGATGAAATATTAAGTTTCATGGACGGTTATTCAGGATATAACCATATTTTTATTGCAGAAGATGATGTATCGAAAATTGTCTTTCGATGTCTTGGGGCATTAGGTACGTACGAATGGGTAGTAATGCCTTTTGGTTTGAAAAATGTTGGGCTAACATACCAATGTACAATGAATACTATTTTTCATGAATTTATCATAAAATTCATGGAAGTCTATATCGATGATGTTATGGTCAAATCGAATTCAATGGACCAACACCTTGATCATTTACAGCAGGCATTTAATACAATGCACAAAAAAAAGGGGTTGAAGATGAATCTTGTGAAATGTGCCTTTGGGGTGTCTGCAGAAAATTTTTTGGGATTTATAGTTCATAAGAAAAGAATTGCTATCGACCAAAATAAAGCTAAGACAATCTTAGATTTGCCTCCGCCTAAATCGAAGAAGGAAATACAAACTTTCCTTGGGAAGATCAATTATCTTCATCGATTCATATCAAATTTATCTGGCCGAACTCGAATTTTTTCATCTTTAGTTAAGTTTAAAGATGAGTCACAGTATGAATGGATAGAGGAACATCAAAGAGCATTTGAATCGGTCAAAACGTACTTGTCCAAGGCATCAGTGATGGCAACTGTTCGTCATCATGAGCCTTTAAAGATGTATATTGCAACATCTACGAATACTATCGGATGTATGTTGGCTCAAGATGATGAGAAAAACCATGAATGGGCTATTTATTATTTTAGTAGATTGCTAACCAATATTGAGTCTAGATATTCTCCCATCAAAAAATTGTGTTTGTCTCTTTATTATGCTTGTATGAAGCTGAAATGTTACATGGTTGCAAAAACTGTGAAAGTGATTGCACAAACAGATTTGATAAAATACATGTTATCTTATCTCATTTCGAGAGGTCAATTAGGTAAATGGATGCTTACTTTAACAGAGTTTGATTTACAATATGTGCCGGCTAAAGCCGTGAAAGGTCAAATCATTGCCGATTTTCTAGTAGATTGACCGATTTTCTAGTTTTCGATTGTTAGAAACTGTATTTTGATGGTTCAAAATATAAGGATGGTGCTGGAGTTGGGATTTTGATTATTTCTCCGAAAGGCGTTTCTTCATAATTTCTTTTTAAGTTAAAATATCCTTGTTTGAATAACTTCACTGAGTATGAAGTCTTGATATTGGGATTAGAAATTTTGATTGACAAAGGGGCATTAGATGTTCAAATCTTTGGGGATTCTCAATTGGTGTTGAAACAGTTATCGAAGAAATTTAAATGTAATAATGAGAAGTTACAAAAGTATTTGTCGATAGTGTGGGAGTTATTAGTGTCTTTTCGAAAAGTATTTTTGGTTCATATTCCAAGGATTTGGAATGAGATTGCTAATGAGTTGTTTCAAATTGCATCTAGATATATAATACTCCCTTAAACTTTGGAGAAATTGGCAAAAGTTCGTCAAATTCTAGTACCTATTAAGGAAAGAGAGGTTTTGATTCTGGATGAATGGGACGATGATGATTGGAGAAAACCAATTGTAGAATATTTGAAAAAGCCGAATATTCAGGTGGATCGAAAAATTAAGTTAAAAGCAATAAATTGTGTTAATGGCTGATAAATTGTATAAGAAAGGCGTCGACGGTAGTCTTTCCAAGTGCTTGGGTCAATCAGATAAAGACATTGCTCTTGGAGAAGTTCACAGGGGTATATGTGGTGCTCATCAAGCTGGAACAAAAATAAAATAAGTACTTTGACGAGATCGAGTGTATTGGCCTTCTATGATTAAAGATTGCATCGATTATGCAAAATCATGTCAGGAGTGTCAGCGACATGGAGCGATACAGCAGATTCCAACTTCTGAATTACATTTGATTATTAAACCATGGCCGTTTCGAGGTTGGGCTTTGGATTTAATTGAATTAATACACCCACGTTCATCGAAGAATCATAAATTTATCCTGGTGGCAATCGATTATTTTACAAAGTGGGTTGAGGTTGTTCCTTTAGTAAAGGCGAGTCAAAATGAAATTACTGATTTCATAGATGAATATATAATTCATCTATTTGGGATTCCTCAAACTTTGAGTACTGATCAGGGGACTATGTTTACTGGTCAACGCATTAGAAATTTTTGCAGTCTCGAGGAACATTACTATGGTAACTTTGACTCCATATTATGCACAAGCGAATGGTCAAGTTGAGGTAGCAAATAAAATTTTGATTAACTTGATTAAGAAGCAAATTAGTCGTAAACCTTAAATTTGGCGTGAGACTTTAAGCCAAGTGTTGTGGGCTTATCGAAATTTGTAATACCCGGTCTAGCCAAAATTAATTAAATAATAAGTTAAATGGGAACGAGTATGGTTGGAAGATTCGGCAATTGGAATTTGATCATCTAAATATGATATTTAGATTCAGTGAATTTTTCTGAGTCGGAAAACATAGTTTTCTGCGTAAAAGCGCGCAGTGGAATTTTGACCGGCAGTACCGGCTGAGATCTATCTGGTACTATAGCTAAGGAAATCGATTATGAGTAAATGAGATTAAGAAATGAGGAATTATAATTAGGGAAGGTAGAAATATTTAAAGTGCGATTTAGAGCACTAATCTTAAAGGTTTTGGCCCAAAATTGGGCCAACGAACAAAAATAAGTGAACCGGGCCTAAGTGGGCCCAAGACCCAACATATATAAACATTAGTTATGAGCATTTCAGCTCATTTTACCCTAAAAAGAAGGGTTGGGGCGCTGAAATTGAGAAGAGAGAAGAGAAGAGAGAAAACTTAACTCTCTTTGATCTTCAAACCACCATAACTTGAGCTACGGAGCTCCGATTGATGAGCCGTTTGCGGCCACGTGTTGCTCTTCTCATTCTCTACAATTCTATCTAAGTTCTGTAGTGAGTATTCCATTCATCTCTGTCCAGTTTTCGAAATTCCCCACTGTTACACGTTTTTGGGTAGTTAGTGTTGAAATCTTGTGATTTTGGATGTTTAGGGATACTCCAACATGGATTCTAAGTGGGTTCTATCCCTACTTCATATGGGCTAAGGTAAGATGTGCTCAAACCCTTGTAATTTGTCATTTTTATGAGCCCTAGGTTTATGTATGTATGTGATATTGATTATGTTAGTGTATTTGGTGATGTTGGTGCACAATTGGAAGATTGGTATTGCTTGAGGAGCTTTGGTGAGGCTTGGAGCTAAGGTTGGTGAAGACTTCCGTAGAAGAGGCTCAATTGGTTTGGCTACAAGAGGTACGGTTTAAGTTTTATTTAAGTACCGTGTGTTGTGATGAGAATTCCTAGGCTAGATGCCCCTAGGATTAAGTTTGGATTGCGTAAATGGTCGGTGCTAATATGCATAGTTGGTATGTAATGTGAATTAATGATTGGGTTGAGGATTGTGTAGCCTTGTATGCTTGGTGTATTGAGAATTTGATGTACTGGGTAATGAGTATTGATTTGTGGTTTATCCATTTAAATTGTGAAATTGGGCCGGAGGCCGTGAATTTTGGGCCGGAGGCCGGGGAAAGGTAAGAAAGGTAAGTTGATGTGTGCATTGTATGATGACACAAGTGATTGGATGAATTTCAGATAATGAATAATTGAATATATGAATGATTGGGTTGGTTATTGAACAATAAGGTTTGAGGAGTTGAAGTGTGGAATTTGGTAAATTTGGGTGGAATTATATAGATGAGGCATGTTTGGTTTTGGTTGAGATATATTATGTGGTCATATATGTGATTATGATTATTGATGCCTTGATGGTATTATGATGCATTAGAGATATGTATGTTGTGATATATACTTGAGGAGTGATTAAGGTTGATTTGTGGGTGAAACCACGTGATAGTGAGTATGATATTGATTATGTATAATGATAGTTGATTGGAAATAATGTTGTTGAAATTTGGCATGAGGAAGAGTATATGATATGTAAATGTGTTTGAGTTTGAGAAAGTGTCAATGTGTGAGTTGAGGATGGCTTGATGTTGATTCTGGTACATTTTGATTGATTTCAATAAAGGTTGAAATTGGCATGTTTTGATTGACTTTGGAAAGAGTTGAAAATGGCTTGTTTTGAAAATGGCACTTTTTGGTTTTGTATGAAAACATGGTTTTTTTTTGGCATACTTTGACGGGACATAACCTGGACTACGGATCTCTGTTTTCTGCCAATCTGTTTAGAAATGAAATTGGATCCGGGATGTCCATGCCGTTCGGAGAACGGATGAAAAATGATTCAAAATGAGAAAGTTATGACCGTCGGAAGATTGGGGGTTGAATCTGTAAATTCTGCAGCTTTTAACTTAGAAAATTTTTAGCAGAACGACCCTACGCGCGTAGGCGCACTTGGCACGTGCGCGCCGTTCTTCCAGAAAGCACCATCCACGCGTGCGCATGGTGTGCGCGGGCGCGTCGATGCGCTGCACCAATTACCCAGCCATTTCCAGAGAGTTGTGCCAGGGTTGTGCCAGTTTTGTGCCTGGGAGCAAGAGCACCCACGCGTACGCGTGGCTGACGCTTGCGCGCCGTTTGGATATTTTTCAACCCGCGCATTCGCGCATATGGCGCTTGCGCGTCGATGAGTTTTTGGCCATCCACGCGTGCGCGTGGAGTGCGTACGCGTGGCCCTGTTTTTATGCCAAAGTTGATTTTTGAGTTTTTAAAGCCAAATCTCATACTTCTAAGCCTCCGATC
>NC_029786.2:92510430-92542991 GCF_000816755.2 Arachis ipaensis
GGATAACAATGAAAAAGGTTGAAATGTGATGTGTGACCCCGGGTTGTAGGCAGTGGCGTTGTCCACTTTCTCTGGGTATGAGACGGGAAAAGATGTTTATGATAAATGAGTTTAATTGTGGAGTTTTGAATACATGTGTATTTGTGATACCTGGGTAGTAGTAAGATGGTGGTTCGTCCCGCTTGCTCCAGGTTAATGTTTGAGATTTGATAACAGTAATGATTGCTTCTAAACTGAACGAATGTATGTTTTGAGATCCTGGGTAGTAGCAAGGGTTGTGGTTCGTCCCACTTGCTCCAGGACAGAGATTGAGACCCTGGGTAGTAGCAAGGGTTGTGGTTCATCCCACTTGCTCCAGGTCAGAGATTGTGACGCCTGGGTAGTAGCGGCAGTAGTGATACAGGTCCAGGTGCTCAGAAGTGAGTTGTGAGTCGTCTGAGAGACGGCGAAGATCTTTATTTCCTCTACTTTGTGTTTTGATTAGAATCTCTCCACCTTTGTTTTGGAAAGATTATATTATGTATTGCACTCTTTGAATTTGCCTATAGAGGCTCTCATGTTTCCTTCGGGAGAGATTAGGACATACTGTTGTCAACTACTTTCATACTGTATCCTAGCCGGCCTAAACTTCGTGGGCCGCGACTAGTGGCTATTTACTTATGTTATATATATCTATATACTGTCCTTCTCTTATTCTCCTAGATGTCTTTTGTTGTCGGAACGTGAGTGATACGTCTTCGCGATTTTATTTCTACTCTTTTCAGGCTTCTCGATTAATACTCCTTTTGAAATTACCTATTTTTATTTATTAAAATTCCACCTGAGAGTCGTACCACCGTAATATCATTGACTTATGACTCGAGCATAAGGATTTGAATATTAGGGTGTTACAAAATTCACCTAAAGGATCGACAAATACGTCTCCCTATAAATTGGTGTATGGCCATGATGCGGTATTGCCATTAGAAATTAATCTTAATACTTTAAGAGTGATGAGACAAGATGATTTACCGATTGATCATTACTGGAATGCAATGTACGATGAATTGAATGATTTATATCAAGAAATTGTTTTAGCACTCGAGAATATGATTCATTAAAAAAAGTAGTATTGCTCAAAGTTATAACCATCGAATGAAAGAGAAATGCTTTAGTGTGGGAGAGTTAGTCTTAAAAGTTATATTACCAATGGAAAGAAAGTCGAATTTTTTTGGTAAATCATCCCATAATTGGGAAGGACCATTTTAGGTGATCGATTTGTATTTGAGGAACGCATATCATATTAAAGATATCGATTCTAGTAATGAGGTTAAATCGATAAATGGGAAGTACTTGAAGCAATATCGATGTCTGAAAAGTGGTGTTTAAATATATATAAATTAGTACAAGTAAAGGAAAAGAATATCTGTTCAAGAGAATACATTAAACTTGTGGATCATAAGGGGCTAACAGTTCTTCAAGTTCCGCACGAAGTTGAGTTCTTTCTGTGTTGTAGGCGTTGTAAGTTTCGATCTCATCATGTTCTTCGAGTTGCACTTTGTCATACCTCCTACTAATCTCAGCTCGTTTATCTTTTATCCTGCAAAGACTTTTAAATAATATTTGTTTCTCCTTCTGGGCCTTGGCATAAAGTTTTGTCAATGTGGCTTGCTTTTTTCGAATTAGGGCCAATTCCTTTTCGAGTTCTTCCTCACGCCTTGCTAAATAAGCTTGAGTATTAATAGCTTGAGCGATATGGGTTTCAAATTTCTTGTAAGACTTTTGTACTTAATGATGGGTTGCTTCAGCTTCTGCAAATTCCATTCGATTTTGGTTAGCTTCTCTTTTACTTGTTTCAATTTATCTTAAAAAATAAAAAGATGATTAGAAACCCTTTTAAATCTCTTCACCACGGTGGAAAATTGAGGTGGAACCTGGAATTCAAGAGAAGAATTCAAAATGTCAGATGGGATACTATTTAGGTCACTTCTTGAAACCCATTCTTCAGTAGTATGGTTTAGCATCTTTAGAAGAGAGGTCAATTGATTGTGAGTTCTTGGGGAGAGCTCTTTGGGAAGACTTGATTTTGGAAAATCTTCCATTTTCAGAGTTGAAGTGGTGCTTCCTCTTTGACGGTAATCCTGTTCAGCACAACTAAGAGTTCAACCAAAATAGAGTTAGACGGGTTCGAGGCAGTGGTTGAAGGGTCCCTTGCAGATTTGGGACTCAGTGGGAAAGACGGCTCATATTGGTCCATTAGATCTGAAGGATGTCTTGTTTGAGGAGACGGCATTGTTTCTTTGGTGTCTCGAACAGGTGAATGAACAGTTTGAGTGGGAGGAGAATTGAGGATAAGGTTGGTATTAATTGGAGAAGAAAGGGTGGAATTATTCACAGGTTGAGGAAAAAGAGATTTTTCTTTATCCAAATCTGTTCGATTTTGTTCTTCAATGACTGATGAATCAATGACATGGGTAGGAGTGATAATGATGGTTATTGGCTGAACAGGTGATGGCGGTTGTTGAGTTGCTTGCATGTGATGAAAAATTGTTTTATCAACGGGAGAAGAAGGATTCAAATGGTGGCTTCCTTACCCTCTAAATCGACTTGCCTAATCGGTGAGGAGAGGATAGATTGAACAGCTCTCCCAGCCTTTGTCAATATAGAAATAGTTGTGAGTAAAATAAAATGAAAATTGATGAAAAAAGTTTAAATCGGTGAATAATTTTACCTGGGTAAATTTCCTGTGTTGGAGATGTGGAAATGAAGAAGATTCCGATGAATCTTCTGTGTCAGATTCATTGGAAGATGAGAAAAAACATTTGAATGAGAGGAAGTTTGTTTCGTTGAGGGTTTTTGACTTTTATCAGAAGTGTCCTCGCTGGATGATTGTTTTTGGAATAAAATTGTACAGTTAGTGCAAAGTTTTAAAAAAATGATGATAAACAGGATTGATAGGAAGAGTTAACCAAGTACTTACCTTTGCAGGTTTGGAGGTTTTAGTAGAAATTCTTAGACTTTTTATCTTGGTTGTTTGGATGTTTCAGAAACTTTGATTTTTCTTTTTTGAGTTTTTTGGGCGAGGCCTCAGCCCCTTGAAAGATTTTAATTGAAGACCCTTTAATCTCATCCAAGGAACAATTATATCGAGAATAGTAATTGTTCCACCATTCGACAAATGACTTGGTGACAAATTCACTATGAATGTAAGGCAAATGAGAATAATGGCTTTGATGTTCATCATTGACGTTGAGACATCTTCGGATATCTTTCTTTGACTTGAATTCGACGTGACAAAGGGTATTATTTTTTTGAGGCATAGGAGTTGGAAGAGCTTGGGAGAAACCCATTTGTCTTGCAACATAATGGGGAGCGTGAAGGGTTATTTTGAATTGCTCTTTTTAATATTGAGGTATTCCTATCGAAAATATCTGAGCAGCAAGGAAATTGGCCCAAGTTGCATAAGCCAAATTATTGTCACCATCATGATTTGGAAAAAGAAGGCGTTCGAACCAAACTATCCCACAGTTTCGATGTAAGAAAGGGGTAAACGTCAGTTATTCATTTTGAAAGTTTTTGCATGAATGAAGTAATGAGAATATAGCCTAGAAAAGATCCTCAATCGAGGTAGCATCTTTAAAGTTTGGCTAGAAGGGAACTAATCGAAAGCCTTCAATGTGTTATTTTTCCGAAATGGTGCCCCCATCTTGCTTCATATGTTTTTTGAAGACGGCGTTTAGCCAGATTTGTAAAAGCCAAAAGGGTCCTCCCACACTAATCGAAGATCTTTTTCGAAGACAATTGACTAAATGTCCTAATTCATCATATAAATTTTCTAGGATTAACTTGGCCAAGTTGAACTTATGACCTTCGTGGACGTGGAGTAAGGCGGCCAGTAGGAGGAACAACTTTTGCATTATTTATGCTCCTTGAACAAAAAACGATGGCGTTTAACCAGTAGTACAAAAAAAGCCACGCTTTCCTCATCAGTCACAAGATCATTTCTATGGCCCATATGGTAATTAATAAAATCACTATAAGAATTCTTTTGGATTATCTTATAGGATTTAGTTGGTTTTGTGTCGAATGTTGCATAAGGGTAGTTTGTTGGAAGCCCAGTAATGGCAGCAACATAAAAAAGTGTGGGCCCCACTGTTCCGCAAGGGAGATGAAAATTGTTGGTAGTTTTTTTTTCAAAAAATACAATGCAGCTCCAATAATCTAGTGATGAGTGGTGGGTGTGAAGTGAGAGAGACGAAGAAGATCATGGATACCCTGTGCTCTCCAAATGTCACCTTTTGCTGGTTCAAGGGGTTGATACCAGGCAAGAAAATTAGCATTTCGGGAAGTGATTTTAGGGTTGTTTCTAAAAAGTTTTTGTGGTCGATAAAGGGGGCAATGAAAAGATCTTCCTTAATAAGCAAATCCTCTCCTTTAGCACTTGGGAAGAAATGAGCATTCTTTTCAGTTTGTTTCAGAGTTTGTAAAGGACCAATAAAGCAGCAGGTGTCGTCATCAACAATAAAGGAGATGAGAATCCTTTTGTCAGTTGGAAAATTCTTAGGATCTTCAATGATAACATCATTAAATTGATTCAATACCTTTAAATCAGATTGTTCAAAGGTTTCGGTTGCGATGTATTTGCCTTTGTCTTGAGCAGATAAAGTTTGGGGAATAGAAGGGGAAGCCATTGATGAGTATGCAGAGAAAATCCTAATGATTGATTTGGTTACGGAGGGAAGAATTTGCACAAGAAAGTTCAGAAAGGATTGGTAACAAGTTTTTTGAGAAGAAAGGTGAAAGTTGGGAGATGGAAGGTTGACGTGTGTAACGGTGAGAATTTTCTCAAGTAAAAATAAAAGAGGTAAATAACGCTACCGATTCATATTTTGTTTTTTCAAATTTGAAATTAAAACTTTTTTGAGAAGGCGAAATGGAAGAGAGAGAAACGGTTAGTAACGAAAAACGTACCATAATGGACACGAATAAATGAAAGATTAATAAATTTCTTTTAAATCAAATTTATTGATTATAGTTACAGAGTCAAATGAGACAAGATTAAGTGTTTCATTCCTAAATGATATCGAAAAACATGTTAATCCTAAGAGGACAATTTGTTGAAAGAAATATTTGATTTCAAAAAAATACATTAGTCGAAGTACGAGGAATTTCTATCCCGAGGAATGGAGTTTGCATCGAGAAGGGTTTTTCGAAAATTGGGAGAGAGAAGCTAGTCGATGTACTCAGTCAAAGAAAAAAAGTTATTTGAAATTAATTTTTGGCAGTTACCCACGTTGCACAAAAGGGGCGGGAACAGTTGCTTAAAAATTGGCACATGCGAAAGTTACTCTTGAATTTGATTGGTCAAGGACGTCAATAAATAGTGAAAGATTGATGAAGAAAAGGTTGAAACTTTGCTTCAAAAAAACACTCAAGCATACTCATATCCCAGCAACTTTCTGAGTTATTTTTCTGTAGAGTTCCTTTCATGTCTTTCCTTTTCATTTACATTTCCTGTAATCTTTATTTTTCTTGCAATTCTATCTTTCAAGCACATTTATCTTTTCGTATTTTCCTTTTAAAGTTCAGTAGTTTATTTCTTCGATTTCAAAACCCTTCGATCATGTCGAAGACAATTTACAGCTTTTATTTAAATTGAATAGAATTTATTTTAAATTTAGTTAATTTATTTTCAAAGTTTATTTTGTTTATCTTTCAAAAATTTTTTTTGCTTCTACTCGATAGAAAGATTCTTTGATGCACTTTATAAAAATCGGTACTCACAAAAGAGTAGATTTCGCTCCCAAACTACTAGATATCAAACCACTTTCGATTTACTAAAATAAAACACAGAATTTATTATTTTTACCCATCATTTAATTATAAAATCAATTTTTTTAGTCTAATAATACAACATACTTTATCTCATACTTAATAGTTAAAACTAATAAATTCTGATAACTTTCTAGTTAGTATTCCTCGTGCAAAACGCAAGCTGAAGCAGCTTCCGCCACCATTACAAACAAAATTTACAAATTCAGTTTCGAAACCCACAAGAAAATAATCAATAAGGCTAAGATCAGAACAAATTTCATGATAATGCTGCCTGACAAGTTGGATGATGTTATCCTTTTGCTAACTGCACCTCTCACAACTTTCCTCTGTATTTTAGATCCAAAACTAGGGACATCATCATCGGATGTTACCCTAATTACTGGACCTCTGGCAACCTTTTTTTGTATTTTAGAATAAAAGGTAGGGACATTATCTTCATCAGATTCAGATGTTACCCTAACCGGACGTCTGACTTTTTTCTCTATTTTTGAACGGAAACTAACGACGTCTTCATCGGAGTCGGAGGTTATCCTAGCCGGACGTCTGGCAACTTTCTTCTGTATTTTTGAATGGAAACTAACGACGTCTTCATCGGAGAGTATCCTAGCAGGACGTCTGGCAACTTTCCTCTGTATTTTTGTACGGAAACTAGGAACATCATCGTCACTTGTTCCCTCTCTATTATCTTGCCGATCCATTACTGATGGCAAATATAGGACCAGTTGGAACGGCTTCTTCTTTTTCTAGCTACACATCTCAGAGCTCATACACCCGAATGTTCTATGTATGATCTCAACCTTGAGACAGACCAGGGCCATATATAATGATGGAAGGATTTGTGGTCATATTCATCAATTACAGCCCAAGTAAATAAGTAATTTTATTAAGAATCTTTGGTCAATATTATATTTTCTTAAACAAAACCCCTATATACTTTTAAATATATATAATGAAAGACTAATTAAAAAATGACCAAGTCTAGCTCCCCTCAGTCAATGAGTTCATATACATGTATCAGTTAATTATCCATACAAATTCAACCTACAACCGTTTTCTTTATATAATAATCGAAGCCAACATCTTTCTTGATTCTTAAACTGGAAAAAATTATATTACACAGCGATAATGAGGATTGCAGGATTAAGTAATGATAAGAGAGGAAGGTTAGCAAGCCTGCTACTTTTTTTAATCAACGTTAATCATTTTTTTTTGAATTGTGTAATTTATCTTAAATTTTATATCTTGGATTATAAATTTTTAATTTTAAATTCTAAATTTTAAATCATAAATTCTTAAAAATTAAAATTTTTTTGAATTAAAAAAGAAAAATTTGCTAATATTAATTGTTCATAAGTATTTTAGTCTTTTTAAATTGAGAAATTACCTACAATAGAATTGTTTAGAGTAAATTGAAAATACAAAATTGTCACAATCTTTTTATTCCGAGATTGTATGTCATTTCCAATGATAAGGGTTGTACATGCTATAAAGACACATACACTCAAGTTAATATGCATTGTAAGAGGCATTAAGTTAGAAATTATATGTGAGTATATGTATTTAGAATATTATATATATCATGAGACGATGATATTATTATGAGCTCATCTTCTTATATGATTCTGAAATTATGAATTGTCTTTTAAATTTAGTTGATAAATGAGAATAACTTACTTTTTTTTTAATGATTTGTTCATAAGATGTTTGATCAAGGGCAATGCATGAGAGAGCAAAGCAACGACGATTGAATTTAATTTCTGCTCGGAAGGTTGTTAGACCTTATTTATGCGTGAGCATCTTTCCTATCTTTTCCTAGTGAATTTGTATCTAAATTATTGAGTTTAATAAAGAATTAATTATCTTTTAGTCAATATGGATGCTACTTTAAATCTTGTGCAATTCTGTTTATTTTAGGTAGTATTCATCTGGATTTGATAGAGTTTCTGTAGAAGAACAGATGAAGACGAATGATGCTGTCAACCCCTGACCTCTCTGTACTCAAACCTGAATAACTCGAGCTACAGAGGTTTAATGGACGTGATTCCAGTGACTTTGAAAAGCTAACTTTCAGAGATTTCCAACGATATATAATAGTCCATACTTCTTCTCCAAACTCGCTGCCAAGGCTGCGCCTAACTTGAGATTTCTCAAGTTAGGCACAAGACACAACAACAATACGCGAGATTGGTCCTGCCCACTTCAAGTTAGGCGCACTAAAGCCCAAGTTAGGTGCAGCTTCACTCAACTAAACTCCAATTCATGCTGCCAAGCCCAAGCTAGGCGTGGATCCTAGTGAAGCCAAGTGGTCCCCATCCATCAATTGAAGATTTGCTGATTGCTATAATTAATTCTAATTTAAATTCAAATTTTAAAAATAGGAAAAGATATTATTTTAGTTTTAAAGATAGATTTTAAATTAATTAGGATTAGATATAAATTGGGGGATACCATCTCAACATTATTCCAGACTACCAAAATACATTTTATTAGAATCTTTATTTTCTACTCTGAACCATGAGCAACTAATCATCCATTGTTAAGGTTAGGAGCTCTGTCTATTTCTATGGATTAATTTTATTGCTTTTTCTCTTTTGATTCATGTATGGATTTATAATTTAAGGATTGTTTTCGCTCTTTATGTAATTAGAATTTTTGTGGCATATAAACTGGAATTTGATCATGTAGCTTCTAATTGAAATTAATTGACCAAGGAATTGGCAGTTAATGAATTTTAGAGGAGACTAGAAAAGGTCTAAGGAATTAGGGTCTAGTCACATATAGTTTGCCATAAATTAAATCCTACATAATTAAAATAGTTAGTAAGAAAAGTAAATCCGGAAAAATAGATAACTCAGAAGCCTTAACTGCTATCTCAATATTTTACACCCAACTCATTCACCTGCGTGTCTTCAAACATCTAAATTTATTAATTAATGCTCTTTGAATATTCAAACACTATTTTCTTTCTATTTGTCTAACTAAGCCTATCAAATACTATTGTTGCTTAATCCATCAATCTTCGTGCGATCGACCCTTACTCACACAAGGTATTACTTGGTACGACCCGGTGCACTTGCCGATTAGTTTGTAGTTATAAATTCCGTACCAAATTTTTGACACCGTTGCCGGAGATTGATTGTGATTAACAACTATTCGTTGTTTGATTGCTTAGAATAGATAATTTTTTTTTAATTGATTTTGTTTTAGTATTATTAATTTTTTTATTTTATTTTCTATTTTTTCTCTTTATTTTATTTCTGTTTTTAATTTAAAAAAAATTTAAATAAGTAAAAAAATTTAATAAATAAAAAATAGCACTAATATTTTTCTTAATTTCTTAAATTAAGTTTGGTGTTTCCTAGTTAGTTTTATTTTAATTTTTCTTATTTTAATTTTTAGAATTTTTTTCTTTCTTCTTTACTCTCCTGTTTGCCACATGGTGCGTTTAATTCTGTTTGGTGTTGTGTGCTAAGGAAAAATAATGGAGAGAAATCATATGGGTTACTACTCACACCCGAGTAGTGATTCATATCATTATGAATGGGGGAACTACCCAAATTTTGGTTGGCAAGGTCAAAACCAAAGAAACTTCAGTGCTCCATGTTTCAACTATCAAGAGCCACCACCTCCCTATTCATATCAAGAACCACCATCTCCATATACATACCAAGAACCATCATTTTTCTACCCATATCAAGAGCCACCATCTACCTATTCTTACCAAGAACCATCATCTTTTTACTCTTATCAAGAATCATCACCTCCTTCTTATTCTTATCAAGAACCATCACCTCCTCTTTATTCATCTCAAATACCATCAGATCTTGAACTTCTAATGAAAGAATTCTTACATGATATAAAGACGAGTGTCAAAAATATAGAGAAACATGTGCAGTCGATTATCAAGTTACAAGAAGAGGAGCAAGCAAATTCCTTCCCAAGAGATATAATACAAGATCCTATAGAAGAAAGTGAGGAAATTAATCAAAGGAGTTCATACTCCAATGAATTAGAGAACTTTCTACCCTCACACATGGAAGAAGAAGAAGATGCAAAAACAAAGGAGGTTGATGCACCAACAAAGAAGAAAGATGCACAAACAAAGGAGGTTGCAAGGGATGAAAATAATTATGGGAATCTACACTCCAATGAAGCAGAGAGCGGCATAGAGGGTGAGTTTATTGAATCACCAATTCAAGAAGTTCTTGATGAAGGGTACACTCTAACCATCACACAACACCCACATGTTGAAATCAAAGAAGTGAAGATAACCAAGGGAAGCACTGAAAAGGGGATTGTGACCAAGAAACAGAAGAAAATATCCATGAAGAAGAAAATGTCAACAAAAAGCAATCCAACCTCTCCCCCAACAAGCAAGGTGAATCAAGCTAATCACAATAAAAGAAAGCTTGTTAGGAGGACTTCATATCAGGGGGCACTAATCTTCACCTCTCCCCCCTTGGAGACATTTCTTTTAACCAACTGGAAGAAGAGGAAGAAACTTCAATAATCAAGTGTCAAGCTAGTGACGTTAAAGAAGCGCTTGTCGGGAGGCAACCCGATAATTTCATATCCTTAGTACTTTTCGTAGTAGTAATTTTCTTACTTGATTTTTTATTGAGTTTTTACTGTTTCTCTGATCATGCATCTATTTTATCACATGAACCGGACACCTCAGTTCTTCTTTGCTTGAGGACAACTAAACCTTTAAGTTTGGTGTTGACGCTTCGCTTAAAGGTTTTCTGTTTATTCCTATGGCACCAAAAGGGAGGCGAATCATCTTCACTGAGGAGCACAACCTGAAGAATAAAATGACCGCTAGGATAACTAAGGTGGTTGAGTTCCTTTCATTTTTATTCCTCCCCTCTTTTTCTATATTATGTTCTGATTTTCTGCTATTTTTGCTTTGTTTGTTGCATGATCCTTTATTAGTTAGAATCCTAAGTCTAGTTTAGTTTTCTCTTAATTGATTTAAAAGATATCTCACGTATTACTCACTAAGCTTGAATTCAAATAAAAAATACAGAAGTGATGTATTGCATGAGAAATTGAGTTAATTTTAAGAGTAGTCTTATTTACTTAGATGTGGTGGCAATACTTTTTGTTTTCTGAATGAATGTTTGAATAGTGCATATTTTTGATAGTGAAGTTTATGAATGTTAAAATTGTTGGCTCTTGAAAGAATGATGAAAAAAGAGAAATGTTATTGATAATCTGAAAAATCATAAAATTGATTCTTGAAGCAAGAAAAAGCAGTAAAAAACACGAAGCTTGCAAAAAAAAATATATAAAAATAATATATAAAATAAAGAAAAAGAAAGAAAAAAAGAAAAAAAGTAAGCAGAAAAAGCCAATAACCCTTTAAACTAAAAGGCAAAGGGTAAAAAGGATCCAAGACTTTGAGCATTAATGGATAGGAGGGCCCAAAGGAATAAAATTCTGGCCTAAGCGGCTAAATCAAGCTCTCCTTAACCATTTGCTTGTGGCGTGAAGGTGTCAAGTGAAAAGCTTGAGACTAAGCGGTTAAAGTCGTGGTCCAAAGCAAAACGATTGTGCTTAAGAACTCTGGATACCTCTAACTGGGGACTCTAGCAAAGTTGAGACACAATCTGAAAAGGTTCACCCAGTTATGTGTTTGTAGCATTTATGTATCCGGTGGTAATACTGAAAAATAAAATGCTTAGGGTCACGGTCAAGACTCATAAAGTAGGTGTGTTCAAGAATCAACATATTGAACTAGGAGAATTAATAACACTATTTGAATTCTTAGTTCCTATGGATGTCAATCATTCTGAACTTCAAAGGATAAAGTGAGATGTCAAAATTATTCAGGATTGCAGTTGTAAACCCCATTATAAAAAGAGACATGAGCTTAATCGAACTCTCATTCTCATGCAAATTCACATCCTAAGCTTATATTAGTTCTGGTTGCTTGAGGTTCAAGTTTGGTGTTGTGATGCATGAGCATCTTTCCTATCTTTTCCTAGTAAATTTGCATCTAAATTATTGAGTTTAATAAAGAATTAATTATTTTTTAGCCAATATGGATGCTACTTTGAATTTTGTGCAATTTTATTTATTTTAGGTAGCATTCAGCTGGATTTGATGGAGTTTCTGCAGAAGAAGAGATGAAGGCGAATGATGCTGTCAACCCTGACCTCTCTGCACTCAAACCTAAATAACTCGAGCTACAGAGATCCAATGGACGTGATTTCAGTGTCGTTGGAAAGCTAACTTCTAGAGCTTTCCAACGATATATAATAGTCCATGCTTCTTCTCCAAACTTGCTGCCAAAGCTGCATTAGGCACACGGCACAACAACAATACGCGAGATTGGTCTTGCCCACTTCAAGTTAGGCGCACTAAAGCCCAAGTTAGGCGTAGCTTCACTCAACTAAACTCCAATTCATGTTACCAAGCCCAAGTTAGGCGTGGATCCTAGTGAAGTCAAGTGGTCCCCATCCATCAATTGAAGATTTGCTGATTGCTATAATTAATTATAATTTAAATTCAAATTTTAAAAATAGAAAAAGATATTATTTTAGTTTTAAAGATAGATTTTAAATTAATTAGGATTAGATATAAATAGGAGGATACCACCTCAACATTATCCCAGACAACCAAAATACATTTTATTAGAATCCTTATTTTCTACTCTGAACCATGAGCAACTAATCCTCCATTGTTAAGGTTAGGAGCTCTGTCTATTTCTATGGATTAATTTTATTGCTTTTTCTCTTTTGATTCATGTATGGATTTATAATTTAAGGATTTTTTTTTTGCTCTTTATCTTATGAATTTGGGTGGAACGGAAGTATGACCCTCTTTCTATTTGAGTTCTTGTATAACTTGGAAAAGCTCTTTACTTGAACAACAGCTTGAAAACATATTCTCCTAAATTTTAATTATCTGGATTTAACGGGATACGTGACATATAATCCTTTTATTTTTGGATAATTAGAGTTTTTGTGACATATAAACTGAAATTTGATCATGTAGCTTCTAATTGGAATTAATTGACCAAGGAATTGGCAGTTAATGAATTTTAGAGGAGACTAGAAAGGTCTAAGGAATTAGGGTCTAGTCACATATAGTTTGCCATAAATTAAATCCTACATAATTAAAATAGTTAGTAAGAAAAGTAAATCCGGAAAAATAGATAACTCTGAAGCCTTAACTGCTTTCTCAATATTTTACACCCAACTTATTCACCTACCTGTCTTCAAACATCTAAATTTATTAATTAATGCTCTTTGAATATTCAAACACTATTTTTTTTTCTGTTTGTCTAACTAAGCCTATCAAACACTATTGTTGCTTAATCCATCAATTTTCGTGGGATCGACCCTTACTCACGTAAGGTATTACTTGGTACGACCCGGTGCACTTGCCGGTTAGTTTGTGGTTATAAATTCTGCATCACTTATCCGAACTCACAAGATGATTGAGAAAGATTGAGAAAGTCTCTTCTTTGTGTTCCATTTGAACTAAGTTGAAAGCGTAACCTACAAAGATATTTTAGTACTTAAGTTAGTAAGGAGTTTAGAGGTATATATTCAAAACAGTTATATTATACATAAAAGTCTTTTTGGTTTACAAGTCTTACAAGTTGGGCTAAACCCAATAGAAACTACGCTCATTCACAGAAACGTGTTGACACGTGAATCACGTTTTCAAAGCGCTCATTCACTATTATGAACGACTCTTCTTCTTCTTCCTCGATGAAAACCACAACTGTCATTTTTTTTCGCGTTTTTCCACCTCCTCTTCTTCCTTCTTCTTCTCCGTCTTCTTTGTGTTTCTCCTCCTTTTTCTTTGCGTGTTTCATCTTCATCGTCGTGTTTCTCCTCTTTCTTCTTTTAATTTTGCAACAATATTTATTTTTTTCTTTGTTTGATTTTTTTCTCCCAAAAAGAATTATGAAAATATGAAATAAGAAGATGCAGAAGAAGAAGCAGCAGAAGATGAGGAGGAGGAAGAGGATTGGAAGAGTTCTGAATAATGCAGAACTTATCAGAATAAAAATACACCCAAAATTCCTTAAAATACACCCAAATATGTTCGTTTACACCCAAATATCTTCGTTTTATACCTAAAATTGCTACAAATACAGAAATAAGTTATGCTTCGTGTATACTAAAATCAGCCACCAAAGTCAGCCACCAGCATAAAATACATACTGAAATACAAATATACATTGAAAATAAATTAAACCACATGTATTTATACACAAATACATTGGTGGATGATTTTAGTGGCTGATTTTAGAGTACAAATAGCATTTTTATACAAAAAAATGTTTCCTCTAATGCTGCATTTTTTTCTTCTTCTTTTTCTTCTTTCTTTCTTTCTTTTAGTTAAATAAATGTAAGTTCATCATCTTTCAAGTAATTTTGCAGCATTATGTGTTTCTTCTTCTTCTTCATTTGATTTTTTGTTTTTATTCTTGTTAAGAGAGTAAAACAAGAAGAAACTTAAAAAGGTAAAACAAAAAAGAAAAGATGAATAAGAAAAAAAGAAGAAGAAGATGGTGATGATGATGGAAAAAAAAAGAAGCAGCAGAAGATGAGGAGGAGGAAGAGGATCGATGATGAAAAAAAAAGCAGTAGAAGATGAGGAGGAGGAAGAGAAAGAGTTCTAAATTACGCAGAACTTATCAGAATAAAAATACACCCAAAATTCCTTAAAATACACCAAAATATGTTCGTGTTACACCCAAATATCTTCGTTTTACACCCAAAATTGCTGCAAATACAGAAATGAGTTATGCTACGTGTACACTAAAATCAGCCACCAAAGTCAGCCACCACTATAAAATACATACTGGAATACAAATATACATTGAAAATAAATTAAACCACACATGTATTTATACACAAATACGTTGGTGGATGCTTTTAGTGGTTAATTTTAGTGTACAAATAGCATTTTTGTACAGAAAAATATTTTCTCTAATGCTGCATTTTTTTTATTCTTCTTCTTTTCCTTATTTCTTTCTTTCTTTTAGTTAAATGAATGTAAGTTCATCATCTTTTAAGTAATTTTGCAGCATTATGTGTTTCTTCTTCTTCGTTGTTTGATTTTTTTATTTTTATTCTTATTAAGAGAGTTAAATAAGAAGAAACTTGAGAAGGTAAAACAAAAAGGAAAAGATAAAGAAGAAGATGGTGGTGATGATGATGAAAAAAAAAAGAAGCAGCAGAAGATGAGGAGGAAGAAGAAGAGTTCTGAATTATGCAGAACTTATCAGAATAAAAATACATCCAAAATTTCTTAAAATACACCTAACTATTTTCGTGTTACACCCAAATATCTTTGTTTCACACCCAAAATTGCTGCAAATACAGAAATGAGTTATATTACGTGTACACTAAAATCAGCCACCAGTATAAAATACATACTGAAATACAAATATACATTGAAAATAAATTAAACCACACATGTATTTATACACAAATATATTGGTGGCTGATTTTAGTGGTTGATTTTAGTGTACAAATAGCATTTTTATACAAAAAATGCTTCCTGTAATGCTGCATTTTTTTCTTCTTCTTCTTTTCCTTATTTCTTTCTTTCTTTTAGTTAAATGAATATAAGTTCATCATGTTCTAAGTAATTTTAGAGCATTATGTGTTTCTTCTTCTTTGTTTGATTTTTTTGTTTTTATTATTGTTAAGAGAGTAAAACAAGAAGAAACTTGAGAAGGTAAAACAAAAAGAAAAAGATGAATAAGAAAAAAAGAAGAAGAAGATGGTGATGATGATGAAGAAAAAAAAAAGAAGCAGCAGAAGATGAGGAGGAGAAAGAGGAAGAGTTTTGAATTATGCAAAATTTATCAGAATAAAAATACACCCAAATATCGTCATTTTACACCCAAATTTGCTGCAAATACAAAAAATATTTTCTCTAATGCTGCATTTTTTTTATTCTGAATTTAACCATACCTCAGCCACTTGATTGGATTCAAAAACAATAATCAATTTCGTTCTAGTTCAATTGACAATCTGAACTTGAATTATTCATTATATTCAACGAGAAAACTGATGATGGAGGAGAAAGAGAAAAAGAAAGGAAGAGAAAAAAATCCAATGAAAAAAGAATGAGGAAGAGAATTAGGAGGAAGAAGTGGTGTTGATGGCGACGATAACGAAGAAGAATAAGAACGTGCAAGAACGTACGGTAACATAAAGAAAAAGAAGTAGAATGTGCGCGCGTTGATCGAAAAATCTATTAAATTAAGAGGCGCGTGAAATCGACGTGTTAAAAAAGAGACGTCTGGTATAAAATAAAATATATAGACTTATATAACTTGTATAAATAAAAAGGTTTGTATGTGGAGAATAATTCTATTCAAAAAATGTACTTACTTTTGTTTGTAATCATAACCTCCCATTTATATGATATTCATATAAGGGTTACTAACATTATTTATTATAAGCAAGGTTTGTATTTATTATGATTCTAAAAATTGAATTGGACCAGTTAATTCAATTGGATTAACCAAAAGCAGGTCTTTTAGCCGGTTTAATTGACATAAAAATTTATATGCAAAAATTAAAATTGGTGAAAAATTGACCGAATTAATTATTAACTGATGAACTGTGAGAATCAGTTCGATATTTTAAAGAATTTTAGTTCAGTATTAAACTTTCTAAAATAACGTTGTTCTAAATTTAAAAAAAAAGTTTTTCTTTCTTTCAACAATCCAATAAGCCTAAATTTATGTTAGTTATTATTATTATTATTGATACGTTACCTGTATCCTCGGTCGCCCGGAATACTCGGCACGTAAATATCTGAGGCTGGCGTCACATTAAACAAGCTCGGAACAAGAGCAGATAAGCTCGGCCTCATCCATTCGAATAAAAAGACACGTGCATCATAAAGCTCGGTCCCGTATCAGCCGTCCGAAAATCTCGGCACGTGATCAGGACCGAAGCAGCATCACCCAATTGAAAATAAGAAACGTGCTCAGCTGGTTTATAGCACCAAAACAGAATATCATAACCAACCTACAAACTAGGACTTATCCACTAACGGGTAAAAACCAACTCCTATAAAACCTATAACCCTTTCTCCGAGGAGATCACAAACTACCAGATGCCGAAAAACTTTACGCTGCCCACCGCGCTAGAACCATACAAGGGGTTCGGCGACCCTCGGGCCCATGTGAAGAAGTTCCAATCAATGATGTTCTTCAACGGCCCTAACAATGAGCCCGTCCTCTACCGAGCATTCCCCACGTACCTAGATGGTGCTGCGTTACTCTGGTTTTCTAAACTTTCTGCAGGTTCGATTTCCTCCTTTGAAGACCTCGCCAGATCATTCATTGATTATTTTGCTGCATCAAGAATCTACGTACATGGCTCGGACTATCTCGGCACCATCAAACAAGGTCAGCACGAGAGCCTGAAAGACTACATGACCAGATTCGCTGACGCCACTATGGAGATCCAAGACTTGGACCCGGCCGTTCACCTGCACGCTCTCAAGGCCGGCCTTAGGCCTGGCAAATTTCGGGAGACCATTGCCATAACAAAGCCGAAGACGCTAGAGGAATTCCGAGAAAGGGCGGCAGGTCAAATGGAGATCGAAGAGCTCCGAGAAGCCCAAAAGTCGGACAAACAACCACATCGGAGAGACAAAGAAAGGACTTTCAGATTGCCAAGCAACAGGGACACTAAGAAACCTTCTAAGCCCGCGTCAAAGTACAACACATACACCAGATTCAATACCAGAAGAGAGAACATCATCAGAGAAATCCTCAACGCCAAAATCATAAAGCCACCAGCCCGAGCAGGGAACTACCATGATCAACGGTTCGTGGACAAGACAAAGCATTGTGCCTTCCACCGGAAGTTCGGTCATACTACGGATGACTGCATCGTTGCGAAGGACCTCCTGGAAAGGCTGGCACGCCAAGGGCTCCTGGACAAATACATCGAGACCCGGAAAGGCAGAGGAGGAAACTCGGACAGGGTAGAACATAAGCAAGCAATCGCCGACGAAAAAAAAGAGAGGACGACTCCTGATCCACCAAGAGGAGTCATCAACCACATATCAAGGGGATTCGCAGGCGGAGGAGAAACAAGCTCGGCCAGGAAATGAAGCTATAGAGCGATGCTGGCAATCGAAGGAACTATACAACCAAAGAAGGACAAAGAACCAGATGTCACAATATCCTTCAACCAAGCAGACTTCAAATCGGCAAGCCCTAACCTCGACGATCCCGTGGTAATTTCAATCCAGGTCGGAGAACTGTTGGTAAGAAAAATATTGTTAGATCCAGGTAGTAGTGCTGATGTTTTATTTTACTCTACTTTTACAAAAATGATATTATCAGAAAAATTGATACAACCCTCCTCCGGAGAGCTAATTGGGTTCTCCGGAGAGAGAGTCCCCATCATGGGACACATATGGCTAAAGACCACAATGGGAGAAATCCCTATGTCAAAGTCGATTGATATTCAATACCTAATAGTAAACTGTTACAGCCCTTACAATATTATACTTGGGAGACCCGCCCTGAATATATTCAGGGCAGTGGTTTCCACATTACATCTGTGTGTCAAGTTTCCAGTGCAGGAAAACAAGATAGCTACGGTGTATGCCGACCATCAAGAAGCTCGGCAATGCTATAACGCTGGTCTAAAATCAGTACAAACAAAACAGGAAGCTCGGCCCCAGGTTCAAGCAATCCACACGTCTGCCAACACAGCGACACTAGCCGATCTCGACCCAAGGGAAGACCTCGGCGAAAGACCTCGGCCAATGGACAATCTTCAACAAGTAACACTGGCATCAGACGACAAACAATGCACATATGTTGGAGAAGCATTAGAAGGGGCAGACCGAGCAAGACTCATTCACATACTGCGTCAGAACGCCGACCTTTTTGCATGGACACCAGATGACATGCCCGGAATAAACCCAGAAGTCATCTGCCATAAGCTAGCAATCGACAAAACAATCCGACCAGTTGCACAGAAGAAAAGGAACCTCGGAGAGGAGAAAAACCAAGCAGCACTTGAAGAAACCCAGAAGCTCCTCAATGCAGGCTTTATCAGAGAGATCCGCTTCACCACATGGTTGTCCAACGTGGTAATGGTAAGGAAGAGCTCAGGTAAATGGCGCATGTGCGTCGACTTTACAAACTTAAACAGAGCATGCCTAAAGATGCATATCCATTGCCTTGCATAGATAAATTAGTTGATAATGCCTCTGGTTTCAAAGCTTTGAGTTTCATGGATGCATACTCTGGTTATAACCAGATTCTAATGCACCCAGAAGACCAAAGCAAAACAGCTTTTATAACAGAACATGGGAACTTTTGTTACAAGGTAATGCCCTTTGGCCTAAAGAATGCAGGTGCAACATACCAAAGGCTAATGGACAAAGTATTCCAACAGCAGATAGGCCGCAATATGGAGGTCTATGTAGATGATATGGTGGCAAAAACACCCATGCAGGGGTCACACTGTGACGACCTAGTAGAAATCTTCAAACAAATCCGAGCATATAACATGAGACTCAATCCAGACAACTGTGCGTTCGGAGTACAAGGAGGGAAGTTCCTTGGATTCATGTTAACGTCTCGAGGCATCGAGGCCAACCCAGAAAAATGCAAGGCCGTTCTGAACATGGCAAGCCCAAAAACGGTAAAGGAAGTCCAGCAACTTGCAGGACGAATCGCTGCTCTATCACGTTTCCTACCCGCAGTAGCAAAGCGATCTTACCACTTCTTCCAGACATTCTCTAAAGGCAGGAAGTTCAACTGGACAGAGGAATGCGAGAATGCTTTTACTGAACTCAAACACCACCTAACATCACCACCAATCCTCCAAAGACCAGAGACAGGTAAGCCACTGTATTAATACCTATCAATATCTAACCATGCTATAAGCTCGGTTTTAGTAACAGAAACAGGAAGAAAGCAAAACCCAGTATACTTCATCAGTAGGGTACTACAACCAACGGAAACACGGTACCCGAAGATAGAACAATTGGCGCTAGCACTAATCACCACAGCAAGAAGACTGCAACACTATTTCCAGAGCCACACAATCATAGTACGAACAGACCAACCGCTAAGGCAGATATTAACCAGACCCGAGCTCGCCGGCAGATTGATAAAATGGTCGGTCGAACTCTCCGAGTTCGACATCCAGTACAAGTCAAGGAAAACACTGAAGTCACAGGTGCTAGCCGACTTTATATCGGAACTGACTAATGACACACATAATACAGAGGCCAGTTGGAGCATACATGTGGACGGAGCGTCAAACAAAGAAGGCAATGGGGCAGGGATACTACTAAAAGAAGGAGACAAAGTGGTGACCGAACAGTCACTACAATTCCGCTTCAACGCAAGCAACAATCAGGCAGAATATGAGGCCCTACTTGCTGGACTAAAGCTCGCCCTACAACTACAAATACCTCGAATAACAGCCTACTGCGACACTTCATTAGTGGTACATCAAATAAAGGGCGAATTCCAGGTAAAAGATCCTCTGTTAGAGAAATATTGGCTCATAACAAAGGATCTAATTTCAAAATTTAAAGAATTTGATATTATCCAGCAACGAGGAAGCCGAGGAGGTTATGGCCGAAACGCATGAAGGAGTCTGCGGCAACCATATTGGCGGCCGAGCATTAGCAGCAAAGATTCTGCGAACAGGATACTATTGGACGACAATAAAACGGGACTGCATCAATAAAGTAAAAACATGCGATAATTGTCAAAAGCACGCCACCCTCTCAGAGACCCCGGCCGAGGAGCTCCATACCATAAAGGTAAGCTGGCCTTTCGATAGGTGGGGATTGGATATCCTCGGACCCTTTCCGAAAGCGCCAGGCCAGGTAAAGTTCCTCTTAGTGTCAATTGACTATTTCTCTAAGTGGATAGAAGCACAACCACTAGCACACATAACAGCAGAGAAAGTGCGATCTTTCCTATGGAAAAATATCATATGCAGATTCGGTATCCCAAGAGAAATAATCTCGGATAACGGAAGACAATTTACAGACCATAAGCTCGCCACCTTTCTAACAAACTTTAATATCAAACATCACTTCAGCTCAGTAGAGCACCCGCAGACTAACGGACAAGTTGAATCAGCTAACAAAATTATCTTGCAGGGATTAAAGAAAAAGCTCGGGGAAGCTAAAGGAGAGTGGGCCGACCTCATCCCAGAAATTCTATGGAGTTACAACACCAGCATTCAATCTGCCACAGGGGAAACTCCCTTCAAATTGGTATATGGCGCAGAAGCGCTCATTCTAGTAGAGGTCAGCATCTCAACGTTAAGAACCGAGCTCTACAATCAACCAAATAATCAACAAGCTTGGACAACCGAATTGGACCTTGTAGAAGAAGAAAGGGACATTTTCGCCATAAAACAACGAGCCAGAAAACAATATCTAGAGCTAAGACACAACAAAAGAGTAATACACATATCCTTCAACAATGGAGACCTCATACTTAGACGAACAGAGGATGCTCGAAAACCGTCATCACATGGCAAATTAGCGGCAAATTGGGAAGGACCTTTCCGAGTCCTCCAAAACCTCGGAAAGGGGGCTTACAAATTAGAAACCCTTAGAGGAGAACAACTCCCAGGAATATGGAACGTCTCCTCTCTAAGGGAATATCAGTCATAACACAGCCTGTATAATAGCGAATGATGGTACTCTTTTTCCCTCCGAAGGTTTTTTCCCAAATAACAAGGGTTTTACTCGGAAAGGGTTTTAATGAGGCCGGACGCAACAAATCATTGTACCCATACAACTTAATGTGCAACCAAAACAGCTCTCATTTTGATAGTTAGCATACATTTCAGTTAGTAAACACTTCAAATTATCCGAGCATAATCCTCGGAACCCTAACATCACAAGCCGAGCTTATCACCACCACAAAAACAAGTCAAAGTGTCTCCAGTAAACTAATCCGAGCTTCATACTCGGAATTCTAAACGCGCATACCGAGCATAATACTCGGAAAAAATACAACAAACATCAGATTATTTAAACAAGTCCCAAGAGATCACTCTACCATAACCCTTGTATTAGAGCTACTGCTCTCTTTACCAACAATCAAGAAACAGTTGCAACTGTCACCAACACATAATCATGAATTCATCCAAAATATCAGTTTTTACAAAGTCATAACTAAGCCGAGCTATATGCTCGGAACACAAAAGTATCGCAACCAAATTACATACTCGGTACCCAAAACGTTATTGCCAAATATTCGAAAACATAGTTCAAGATAAAACAGCCACAAGTTTCAAGCATGCTACAAGTATACAAAATAAACAAGATCAAATACTAAAATCCTAGTCTGCCTTATCACCTATGCTAGATCCCTCACTCTCATCAGCACCTTCATCTTCGACAAGTTCACCATTAACAACCACTTTCATGACATCAAGTTTCGAAGGATCAGCTTCCGGATACACCACCTTGACCTGGGAGACAGCACGGTCAAACCCTTGGGCAAAAGCCTCATAAACTCCGCCTTCCAACTCTTTGACCCGAGCAGAGAGCTGATCGTTCTCAGATTCCACAACCTTCAATTTTTCAGACAAGGACTTTTGAAGTTTTTTCTCATTGGCCAACTCCAACTCCTTTTTCTCCATAGAAGCAGCAAGCTCAGCAATTTTCTGATCTTTTTCCTGAATGATCCCAGACAGCTCTTCTACACGGGAAACTTCAGTCTGCTCCCGATCCAGGGCAAGCTCCTGTGCTCGGCCAATGGCAACAATCCGAGCACCAATCACCTACGAAAATAAAATAACGTAATAAGAGACATCAACAAAAAGCCACAACCTCAAACAAAATAAACTATACCTGTAGAAACCGACTAACACCAGCTCGGCCAACTTCCTCAATCATTTTCATATCGTCTGGAAAGCAACACAGTTCGTCAGCCATAGTACTGAAAGGATACAACTTTGCCCACAGAGACCTAGCGTGCTCATTCTCGTCATAACCGTGAAGCCTTTTCTGCGACTCGTATGCAGACTCAACCTTCTCCAAAATCATAGAAGACTCCCCCTTACCCTCCAAAACCTCGGCAAGGCTGCCCTGGGCTTGTCCCCTCTTCCTCTTATGTTTCGGCCCATGATGAATCAAGGCAGCTAAACCTTTCCCAGCATTCGAAGACACCTCCTTTTCACCTTTCTTGCGCTGGTTGAAGAAAGATTTCAGGCCCGCAGTTGTAATTGCAGGAGCCCTCTCGGCTGCAGAACAAAGACAAGCAAATAAAAACCAGAAAGAGCACCTTATAAAGGAAAGACAGAAGCATGGCAAATTAAGTTACCTATGTGATCATAAACAGCCTGTCTATTAGTATCCCATTTCAACATCTCGGCAATCGATAACAACCCCTTCGGACCCAATGATTTAAATAAGAAGCTCATCATAATATCATCATCTGGATGCCTATCATCTACGTCTAATACCTGATAAGGTTCGGGACACCAAGACAAGGGAAATTTTTCGACCAAGTGCTCATTCAAATAGAAGGGAAACTCCTCGGTTACACTCCTTACCTTAACAAACATCGACTTAAAATCCTTAAACGAAGATTTATACAGACCAAAGATAGCCCGACGCAGATAACTGCTAAGATTTACCCACAACCCACGTCCCACCCCCTTAGCCTGAAACAACGAGAAGAAAAGCCTCAGAGAAGGGGGGTAATCTAATAACTCCATCAATACCTCGAAAGCCCGTACAAAACCCCAAGAATTCGGGTGCAGCTGGGTAGGGGCGCAGTTCAACCAGTATAAGACCCCACATTCAAATTCGGTAAAAGGCAGTTTGACCCCCAATTCAATAAACAAACAGCTATACATATAAAAGAAAGACCAATCCCTCAACTGGTCACAGACTCGGTCCTCTTTACCACACGGCAACAACTCTACCCTAATGTTACTACCTTTTCTAACCCACAAATCCGATCCCAGTAACTTTACTGACTCCTCATCATCAAACTGAGATGCATATTCCCTCACCCTGGAATCAACCCACCCACACGGATCAACCACATCACAGTCCTCCATTGCAGACAAAGAAAGAAAAATAAAGCACAAAAAGGTAGCAGAAAACGTGAATTCAGCACTGACCTTTGCTAGACATTCTCAGACAGGAAACCAAACCAAAACTCCTTTTTTCCAGAAAACAGCAGCAAATAGGAATTACAAAAAGCAAAGGTAATAAAAGAGCAAGCCAAGTAACCTAAACGGTTACACAAAACCCCCGCATTAAATCCTCGTCGTCAAAAAAGAGAGGCATTTAATGACCACGAAATCCAACGGACAGGGGTGCCTGGGGATGCGGGGCACGTTTCACATCAATCATGTCAAATGGCGCAAAGAACGAAGCAAGTATTCAACACATAAAAAACCGTTTCGTAGTCCAGACAAAACCAAGCCGAGCTTGGGGGCTACAAGGACCATATGCGACAAACAAAATCGGCAACCGAGGATCCAGTACTCTTGGTCCAAAAGCTCGCCTTAGTCCTGTCCACACCAAGGCAAGCTTGGGGGCTATGATACGTTAACTGTATCCTCGGTCGCCCGGAATACTCGGCACGTAAATATCTGAGGCTGGCGTCACATTAAACAAGCTCGGAACAAGAGCAGATAAGCTCGGCCTCACCCATTCGAATAAAAAGACACGTGCATCATAAAGCTCGGTCCCGTATCAGCCGTCCGAAAATCTCGGCACGTGATCAGGACCGAAGCAGCATCACCCAACTGAAAATAAGAAACATGCTCAGCTGGTTTATAGCACCAAAACAGAATATCATAACCAACCTACAAACTAGGACTTATCCACTAACGGGTAAAAACCAACTCCTATAAAACCTAGCTAATATGCTCGGCTAGGTCTCAGGTTCTATCACTCTCACTCTTCTACTCTTTACTCTTAACTCACTCACTGAGAATCATCACTGACTTGAGCATCGGAGTATCTTGTGCAGGTATTCCCGCCGCGGTGTTTGACTTCCGGCCGACGTCAAGCTCTTCCTCCTCGGTGTCAATCCACTCGGAAGCGCTTAAGCTCGGCCTCTCTAGTGTTCGGACGAACCAGGAGTCAATACTGCTCCACTTTGAACATGATTGACATTGGTGAAATCTTTTAAGTAATCACCAAAAATAGCTAAAACAATTGTCTCATTTGAAAAAAATTGTTTACCAATATTAGAAAAGAAAATATATTGATGGCGAAATAATCCTTCATGATTAACTTTGGTTTTTAACTAAAATAAACTCCAATTTTATAGTACTCGTGTATAAAAGCGTTGAATCATTGTTAATTAAATAATATGTATTAATAGCAAACATAATTAATCTTAATTTTATTATCACCTTACCTAAATTTTTGCTTGAAAAAAGTTTGTATTTAATCATTCGATATTTATCTGTCCCAAAAAGTAATGAGTTCATACATAGACGGGTGATTGTTAGGAAATTATTTGATTTTCTAACTTATTTGTGGGTAATATATATATTAATTATAATCACAAATTATGTTATTTTAAATTAAATTATTTATATAATGATGATCTCATTTATTGTTTTAAATGCTAATTGAATAAGTTATTATTACTTTTGATTTGGAATTAAATGAGAATAAAACCGGATATTATCTTTTGTTCCTTAGATAATTATCTTTTTGGATTTTAGATATATTATCTTTTGGGCTTTAGATACTATTTTATTTGGGTTTAAGGGTTTAATGGGTGTCATGCTCAAATATAAATAGACTTTCAGGGTTTCGGTCCCCAATATACCAAAGCCGCCTTTGTTACTCTTTTTATACCCATCTATTTTATAAAGACTTGGTTTTAAAATAAATTGATTGAACATTATGCTGCCAAAGTAGTCTCTTTTGTGAAAATTGATTTATTTAAAACATTAGGAATATGGTGTTATGCAATTCATGCGAATATTGGTCGGCCCAAAGAAAGGTCTATATTTGGCCGAATTACATACACATATTGATAATAAATACATGTTTGGGTAACAAATTAAGAATAAAGTAATACTTATTATTTATGCGAACAATAATCGGCCCAAAGGAAGTTTATTGTTTGGCCAAATAATAAGCATTGCACACTTTTGTTTATTTTCTATTAATTATGCGGTCAATAATCGGCCCAAAGGAAGGTTATTGTTTGGCCAATTAATAGAAAATATATGCGGTAATAAATAGGTTGCGAAGTTTAAGTTTTCATGTGCGCATTAAGTCGGTCCAAAGAAAGGCTTAATGTGTAACAGGAATTTTGACAATATTTGATTACTGCAATGAGAGTATCACTTACAGTTAATTTTCTATCCAAAGATTGAAAATTAATGTTGTTCTAGATATCTCAATATGGATTTTTCCCATTATTTAACTAATGTTTACTGCATGTTCTTTTTTGTTCTAATCCAGAAACTATGGCTTTAGCTACCAATGTTTCTACACAAATTAGTAATATTCCTATGCTGAATGGTTCAAACTTTAAAGTTTGGAAGGATACCGTGAAGATTGTCCTCGGTTGTATGGATCTAGATATAGCTCTTCGAGAGGAGAAACCCACTTCCACTCTGGAAAACCTCAATGAGGTTAAAATAGAGAAGTGGGAGAGATCCAATCGAATGAGCATTATGATCATGAAACGCTCAATTCCTGAGGCGTTTCGGGACTCAATTACTGAGGATAAAGATGCCAAACAGTTCCTGAAAGATGTTGAAAAATTCTTTAATAAGAATGAAAAGGCGGAGGCAAGTAGCCTTTTGAGCAAACTTGTCTCCATGAGGTATAAAGATAAAGGGAACATAAGGGAGTACATTATGGAAATGTCTCATCTTGCTTCAAAATTGAAAGCACTAAAATTAGAGTTGTCTGAAGATTTACTCGTGTATTTCATTTTGATTTCCCTTCCTGCACACTTTGGGCAATTGAAAGTGAGTTATAACACTCTGAAGGACACTTGGTCCTTAAATGAGCTTATATCTCACTGTGTGCAAGAAGAAGAGAGGCTACAGCAAGATAAGACTGAAAGTGCTCACATGGCTTCATCTTCTCAGTATAAAAGAAAGCGTGATACTACTGCGGATGTGCCTTCTCAGCAGAAAAAGGCTAAGAAACAAGATCAAGCTTCAACTTGTTTCTTCTGTAAGAAGGTGGGACACATGAAGAAGGATTGTACCAAATATGCCACATGGCATGTAAAGAAGGGTATAATTCTTACTTTCGTTTGTTCTGAAGCTAAGTTATGCACCTGTTGATACTTGGTGGGTAGATTCTGCTGCTACTACTAATGTAAGTGTTACTATGCAGGGTTGCTTGTGGAGCCGACCGCCGAGTGATACTGAAAGATACATCTATGTGGCAGACGGTAATATAGTTGCTGTCGAAGCTATAGGAACCTTTAGATTATGTTCCACGAGTGGATTTTACTTGGATTTATTAGAGACATTTTATGTACCGTCATTTAGACGAAATTTGGTTTCTGTTTCTCGTTTGGACAAATCAGGTTATTTTTGTTCGTTCGGAGACAATAAAGTCAGTCTCTTTTATAATTCAAATAATATTTGCTCTGGTCATTTGATGGATAATCTATATAGGCTTGACTTAAATTCCTATAATAATGAAATACTGCAAACAGGTACAAAACGAAAACTAAATGAGAATTCGGCATCATTATAGCACAAACACCTAGGTCACATCTCTAAACAGAGAATTCAGAGGCTCGTGTCGGATGGAATTCTCGGACCCCTAAATTTGGCGGACTTTGAAGTCTGTATTGAGTGCATAAAGGAAAAAAAACAAACGAAAGGAAATTAGGTGCCGAGAGAGCTAAAGATGTCCTAGAACTGATACATACCGATATATGTGGCCCATTCCCTACTGTCTCTTGGAATGGACAACAGTACTTTATTACGTTCATAGTGATTACTCTCGTTACGGGTATCTATATTTAATTCATGAAAAGTCCCAAGTCTTGGATGTTTTCAAGTCTTTCAAAACTGAAGTTGAACTTCAACTTGGAAAGAAAACTAAAGCTGTTAAATCTGATCGTGGTGGTGAATACTACGGAAGATATGATGGTTCAGGTGAGCAACGTCCCAGACCTTTTGCTCTTTTCCTAGAGGAGTGTGGTATTGTTCCACAATACACCATGCCAGGCAAACCTAGCATGAATGGTGTTGCAGAGCGAAGGAACCGAACTCTTAAAGACATGGTGAGAAGTATGATTAGTCATTCTTCCTTACCTGAATCACTCTGGGGAGAAGCCTTAAAGACCGCAGTGTACATCCTTAATAGGGTGCCAAGCAAAGCAGTTAACAAAACCCCATATAAAATTTGGACTGGGAAAAGGCCCAGTATAAAGCATTTGCATATTTGGGGATGTCCAGCTAAGGCGCGACCTTATAGGCCGCATGAAAGAAAATTGGACTCAAGGACAATTAGTTGCTACTTTGTTGGTTACGCTGAGCGTTCACGGGGGTACAAGTTTTATAATCCTGCATCAAGGTCTATTTTTGAGACGGAAAATGCGATATTTCTTGAGGATGTTGAGTTTGGGGGGGAAGGAAATATTATGAATGTTGCTTTTGATGAGGATTCTATAACTGACAATGATCAGGACTTTGTGCCTATTATTGTTCAAGATACAGTTATAGTACAAGAGCACAATGAGAATCCTGCTGTAAATCCAGCTACAGTACAAGAGAACAATGAGAATATTATTGTTGCTCAAAATACTGCTACAGTACAGGAAAATAATAAGAATCCTCCTCAACCCCAACCCATACAGCAAGCTCAACAACCTCAAGAAGTGCCATTAAGGAGATCCATAAGAGAAAGGAGAAGTGCAATTTCGGATGAATATGTTGTCCATCTCCAAGAACATGAGGATGGCATTGGTTTGACAGAAAATGACCCAATCAATTTTCTTCAAGCCATGCAAAGTTCTAACTCTGAAAAGTGGATCGATGACATGAAAGAAGAGATGAAGTCTATGAAAGACAATGACGTTTGGGATCTCGTGGAATTACCTGAGGGTGTGAAACCAATTGGTTGTAAATGGATATTTAAAACCAAAAGGGATTCTAAGGGTAATGTCGAGAGATATAAAGCTCGTCTAGTCGCTAAAGGCTTTACTCAAAAAGAAGGCATAGACTATAAAGAGACTTTCTCTCCAATATCATCGAAAGACTCTTTTAGAACCATAATGGTACTAGTAGCTCATTTTGACTTGGAGCTACATCAGATGGATGTAAAGACAGCGTTTCTCAATGGTGACATTGATAAAACGATGTATATGGTGCAACCAAAAAATTTTGTATCAGGTGATCCAAAATCTATGGTTTGTAAGTTAAAGAAATCCATCTATGGTCTCAAACAAGCTTTCCGTCAACGGTATCACAAGTTTCATCAAGTCATTACCTCATACGGTTTTGAGGTGAATATCATAGATGAGTGTGTATACCGCAAGTTCAGTGGGAGTAAATATATCTTTTTGGTCTTATATGTTGATGACATTCTACTTGCCAGCAACGATATAGACTTGTTGCATGAAACTAAGAAATTTCTATCGAACAAATTCGAAATAAAAGATCTTGGTGATGCCTCTTTTGTATTAGGAATCGAGATACTAAGAGATCGTTCTCAAGGTATTCTTGGATTATCACAAAAGAACTATATCGAAAAGATTTTAAGTAGATATGTCATAGAAAGTTATAGACCAATGGACACACCCGTAGTTAAAGGAAACAAGTTTAGTCTCAAGCAATGCTCCAAAATAATCTTAAGAAGACAACAATGCATGATAAACCTTATGCATCAGCACTAGGGAATTTAATGTATGCTCAAGTCTACATACATCCCGATATATCATTTATAGTGGGAGTGTTGGGTAGATACTTGAGCAATCCGGATATGGATCATTGGATAGCTGTTAAACGCGTAATGCGTTGTTTAAAGAGAACAAAGAATTACATACTTATTTATCGGAGATCAGAAAATTTGGAGATCATTAGGTACTCTGATTCCGATTTCATGGCATATGGTTGCGAAACTTTGTCACTAAGCTTCATATAGTAAATGACATTGAAAGGCCATTAAAGATATTTTGTGACAATAAGTCAGCAGTACTATACTCCAATAACAATAAAAGCTTGACAAAATCGAAGCATACAGACATCAAGTTCTTAGTTGTTAAAGAGAAAGTTTAAGAAAAAATAGATTTCCATAGGACATATAGGAACAGAGTATATGCTAGCAGACCCATTACCAAGAGATTGACCCCTAAAGTTTTTTCATGAGCACACTGCTCGGATGGGTGTCAATATTTGTGATGCCTTGGTTTAGTGGGAGTTTATGCTATATGTCCTATAACAGATATTGAGTTATTCTTCTGCAGAATTAAGTTGATGGTTTATTTCATGTTATGTGAAATGTTCATTTTACAATATTTGTATTGTGTTTGATCTCAATAAAGTTGGACCAGCTGGAAATAGACATGCATGAGATCACTTGGCATGTAATTTTCATATTACTCATCCAAATTTGATCTATGTCGTTGAGTGTATTAGAATGGTGATTGGCGTGGTTTAGTCACGGCATTTAATGTGATAAAAGCTGCGGTAGTTCCATATCTAATGTATGAGACGGACCAGATTGTTAAAGTAACGCGGTAGTTCTATCTAATGTATGAGACGGACCAGATTGTTAAAGTAACGAGAGAAATAGCATTCAGATGCGCGCATAAAGTTTATAAAGATGTGATTATGTCAAGAAATAATATATGTATAGCCCAAGTGGGAGATTGTTAGGAAATTATTTGATTTCCTAACTTATTTGTGGGCAATACATATATTAATTATAATCACAAATTATGCTATTTCAAATTAAATGACTTATATAATGATGATCTCATTTATTGTTTTAAATGCTAATTGAATAAGTCATTATTACTTTTGATTTGGAATTAAATGAGAATAAAACTGGATATTATCTTTTATTCCTTAGATAATTATCTTTTTGGATTTTAGATATATTATCTTTTGGGATTTAGATACTATTTTATTTGGGTTTAAGGGTTTAATGGGTGCCATGCTCAAATATGAATAGACCTTCAGGGTTTCGGTCTCCAATATACCAAAGCCGCCTTTGTTACTCTTTTCCCATCAAAAGAGTTGCAGTTCAGCTACCTAGGAATACAGAAGGTTTTGGTTGAGGAAGATCGAAAGAACCACAAGATCCAAACTCTTCCGATATTTTTGATGATTCGATATGGATAATCTGAGTTAATAAAATTAATTTATTCCACCAGTGATATCCTAACAAATGGTTCATATTTTAATTAAAGGGTTTTAGTTAATAAAGTCAACTCAAAATTTTGGAATTTTGAAACTTTAAAGGATCTATAGATGTGATTCTAATTATGATTAATTATGAATAATGTTATACACATTTAAATTTTATTGTTAATTAATTATAATCAAGTTGATATAATATAACAAAAATCAATTATAATAATTGATAATGGAAGAAAAAAAGAGAATTCATCAAAAGTAGAGGTAGCTAGCTACTATATAATATATAATTTTTTGTGCTTACTCCATCATTTTTCATTTTATATTTTTTTTTCCTATTATTTCCATCATTTCCAACATGTCTGAGGTAGAAAAAAAGGTAGATTATTGTTCTCGACCATAACTTCAGACCTATTATTTCGATCCACTAGGTCGGTTTATTACTGAGGTCTGAGGATGGAAAAGCTCTTTAGACCCAAGCAAGAAAAGATTAAGCCCGATATCCCTCCAAATTTTGAGAAATTTGACTTCACTAAAGCGTGAAAGTTAGTAAAATGATTAAGTAAAAGATTAATTACTATTAATTTTATAATTTTTATGAAATGTGTATTTTACTATTTTAATTTAAGAATAATTAATTTTTTATTTTATTATTTTATCAACTTTTTCACTTTAAAAAATTTTGATCCAATTCTAAAATTAACTTCCTTGGCTTTCCCAAAAGGAAAAAAATTGCGAGGATCTTCTCAAATCAAGAGATTTTCGACAAATCCTCATGACCACTACTGATAAAAATTTTAGAATTTTCAAAAAGTATGAACTTAACTCTAATTTCAGTACACCTCTTTATGGTAGATTGAATTATAATGCATTTTAAAAAATTATAAATACTATAAATTGAACACAAATTAAAAATAGAGAAATACAATTTATGTGCCCTTTTCTTTTGGGGTTAAAGTACAGTAGAAAAAGTGTTTAATTTGGAAGAAAAGGAAGGAATTTGTCCATATATAGTTACATTTTTTTGTTGTTTCTTTCTTTTTTATTTCATGTCAATGGAAATTAGGAGTTTGAGAAAAATAACCTAGTAATAATAAGTGTGGTTGGACTAATATTTTTAATATTTATGTTTTAAACTCATAGTTTATATTATTTTCAAATTGTAGACTATTTTTAAATCGATCCAAATTATTATATCGATGCATGTTAAATCCCATAATATATATAACAAATACATTAAAAAATTCATCACAAAACACACAAATCTATTAACATATAAACTATACTAATACTCAAAATTTTTAGAAATGTTGGGAGAAATATTACCAACTTAGGCTGTCTATTGTTTCCGCCTCTACTGGTGAAGAAAAAATATAGAGATTTTGTCATGTAAGAAGAGAAAATAATAAATAGCTACCTAATTTTTTA
>NC_029786.2:92543006-92544131 GCF_000816755.2 Arachis ipaensis
AAAAGAAAAAGAATAATAATATTCTTTTATCTCCACAGTTTTTAATGATTTTAGAATCATTCATAACCGTTTTAAATGAAAGACTAATCAATTAGAAAAACATGACGAAGTGATCGATCTCCCCTCGGTCAATGAATTCACATAAGACTGTTATCCAAATAAATGACTCTTATTATAACAAACGACCAAATGGAGAAACTTGAAGTCTTGAGTCTTCTCTTTAATATTAAGTTATTAACAACTAACCTTGATCACCGGCTAATTTATTTTGTTATTATAATTACCATAAGAACCATATGGGTTTATTTTAAGTAGATAGAAATTAGATGTGGTTTACATGTAATATATTAGAGAAATATTAGGGACTAATTTGTTTATTAACATGATCGAAATTTGCCATTATGTCTTATCTATTTTATACTATGAACAAAATAATTTTGCACGCTTCTCGTTTACAGTGTAAATAAAATAAACACGTAGACGTGACACGTGTATATTTCGTTCACACGATAAACAAAATACGTACAAGGTTATCTCGTTCACAGTGTAAACGAGGTTAGGCAACAACTATATATATAACTTGTTGACAGCGTTTGCTCGGGTTCTAGTTTGAACTTTTCAAACTACTTTCTCCTCTTTTTTATCCATTTCTAACCATATAATCGATACATATGACGATGGCGCACACAGCTAGTAAAGACAGAGACATCAACAGGCTGAACGAGACTTTGCGAGAGCAACCAACTTTGCGGTTAGTTCTAATTTATTAAATTTTACGCAATCCTATATAGATAAATGTGTGTATATAACGATGGTTAAAATAGTAGCGAAGAATTAAAATATAGTTTGTATAGTTAGTATGCAATAGGTCATTAGTAGTAATTTAAATATTGTAAATAAGATACGTATAAAATTATTTCGTTCACAGTACAAACGAAATAAGTTAGTGTAACAGATTTTGGTCATAATTTTAAAATTATTTAATTCAGTAATTATTACGTTTATTTAATTTATTAAAATAAAAAATCCTTAACTCGACTCTTTGAAATTAAGTGTATGTTGAGAAAGTATGGTGAAAAGTATTGGCTGGCTGGGTGCTGATTAGAAAACACTTAAAAATTATTG
>NC_029786.2:92544534-92548067 GCF_000816755.2 Arachis ipaensis
TAGAAGTCACATATAATATAGGTGTCTGCTGTATATAAAATAAAAAATATCAATCACCAGCCCATTCATGAATATTATGAACTTCCAAATATTTTTAACATAATATACAACAAGATTAAAAATAATTTACATACGGAGCACAGTTAGGTATTTAGTTAATAATTTTTTGGTTACATATAATTAATAATCATATGTTTGCTTAAAAAAAGAAGTGTAAAAAATAATATATTTTTAGTTGACCAAATAATATTCCAAAAAAAAACTTTTGTTGTTCATGTAACATTGTCCATAACAAAAAAGTCTAGGTGATTAGATTTTTGTAACTAATATCTAATTAACGATTTTACTTTTATGTCCTTCACAGTTCACAAATATAATTTTCGTTTCCTTTTAATTTGTGTTTAGATTTTGTATTGAAGTATAATCTAGTCAATATCAAGATTCATCCGAGATTATCGTATTGTTGAAGATGCGATCAGACTTCAGTTGGATGATTCCAGTGGAAGTGATGCTGGGTGCTCTGGACCATGAAGAAGTCCATTCATGCAGCATTTCAAAGGTTCCACCAATGCTTCGAGCCCCCAACGAGGAGGCTTACAAGCCAAAGCTGGTGTCCTTAGGACCCTGGCACAAGGGAGCAACACGCCAGCTTCTCCTAATGGAAGAAGCAAAACTCCGCTACATGCGCGACTTTCTTGAAAGAAGAGAAACTGGAACGGATACAAGAACATCAGAACTCAGGCTTCGGGATTGCGCCGTTGACATGATCAGTATGGACAAAGCGATTACTGCCTGCTACAGCGGCGACACAGAGATGGATTCCCATGAGCTCTCCAGGATAATGATTGTCGACGGTTGCTTCTTGTTGGAGCTTCTCATAAGACTTGGTTATTACATGTCGAAGAAGAACAGCAATGATGATGATGATGATAGCTATTTGGGTGATCCTCTCTTTGAAACAGAGGAGAAGGTAAGATCTGTTCTCAACGACATCGTGATGGTCGAGAACCAAATACCCTTGATCGTTCTAAAGAAGTTGTACTACAATGTCTTCCCTGATGAAGACATTGAAGTCAAAGATGACCACCGCGTTGCCAACATCGTGTTCGGTGCTTTCGGTTACACTCCGGTAAGAATCTCTTCAGGTGCCGCTCACATACTCCACCTCATTCATCTGGCCACGGTTGAAGAACGTGACCAGTTAGAGAAGAAGAGAGGGGTAAAAGCGTCTCAAGAGCTAAAGCGATGCGCTACTAAGCTCCGGGCTTCCGGAATAACCATTCGAACCGCCGCAAATAGCAAAGGCAACGGTAAAGTTCCGGATCTATTTGAAGATATTTTTGACTTCGACATAAGATTTAACGAAAAAGATAAGGTGCTGGAAATTCCGGCTCTTCGTATCAAGGAAACGACGGAAGTGAGGTGGAGGAATTTGGTTGCTTGGGAGCAGAGCAGGATTTGGGTGAAAAGGAAGTACACTTCGTATGCTTTTTTCTTCAAAGGTTTGATATGTTGCAAGCACGACATTGAACTGCTTGAGAAGAAGGGAGTGATAGTGAACGATAGCAAGAAGAAAAAAGAAGAATTGCTAAGTATGTTTCGGAAAATCTGCAAGGGTTCTGAACACATGGATCCAGGTTATGGCGGAATTTGTGAGTGCTTGAACCAGTATGAGGCGGAATCTAGGAACGCGTTTCGTGGATTGGGTATAAGGAGTTGGCACAGGTGCAGGAAGGTTTTTGAAATTCTTATGTACTATGCGTGGAATTGGTATGATGCTTTGATCCGTGATCATATCCCTACAGTGTGGAAATTCATAGGAGTTGTGGCAGCTATTGTTCTGCTTGTTCTTACCATCATGCAGACATATTATTCAGCTCGTTCTAATGGCTAGTCAACTAGGAATCTCTCTATTTTTACATTGGAATTTATGCACCATTTATTATTATTTTTTTTCTTTTCCTAGTTTGATAACCATAATGGAAGCCTCTATGTGCTTTCAAGTTTGATAGTTTAAACTTTGAATCCATGAAAGTTTTTGTTGGCCAATTAATATTTGATATTTTGATTTTTATTGTTTTTTTAGTATGTGAAGTAACAATTTTGCTAGGTAGACAACGGATATTGTGAACAACGTGAAATTTAGACTACAATCCTGACACATCAAAGGTAAAAGAAAAACAAACCTCCATTTCCAATTACCCTACCAAAAACCCTATTTTCACATTTCAACTTTTAACTATCCCTTTTAACTCTATTGACCGTTGCACCTCTATTCTCCCAAATCTCCAATTGGCGCCACTCCTTCCCTCACCAGCCACACTTATTGGCGCTACTCCATCCCTCATCACTCAGCCTCAGTGTCAGGCTGTCAGCGCTTCTTCTCTCACCAGCCCAATTATCGGCGTCGCCCACTCCCTCACCATCAACACTCATCGCTGTCGAGATCTTCTTCCTCATCTCCTTTTTCCCGCCTACGCTGCTGCACTCTTGTTCGAGTTGCACCGCCGCCTTCTACAGGTAGAACAGACCAAGCAGTAGCAGTAGAACCAAGCAAGCCGCAATTTAAAAGCCGTTGTACACCGCTATCACCGCTAACTTCAGCAACATCATTTTTTACTACAAGAAGGTTAGTGATAGTTAGGGTTTTATTTCTTAAATGAATGTTTATGCGATGTATTAGACTCCAAGAAATAGTTAGATGTTCTGTGATATTTGGTTGAATTATTGGAATTTTTTTCATGAATGTTTATGCAATGTATTAGACTCCAAGAAATAGTTAGATGTTCTGTGATATTTGGTTGAATTATTGGAATTTTTTTCATCATGTAGACTATTTTTTATTTTTGAATAATTGGACTCAACTGGAAAAAAAAAAACATGAGACTGTTGCTGATTTGCTTTTTTTTATTCATTACTATATCTTTCGCATTTTGGATTAGTTAATCTAGGATTCAGGTAATATGTACAGGTATTTGTTTTGTTTACGTAGTTAATCTTTTGCTTAATTTCGTATGTTGTTTGTGAGTTAATTAAATAATTGATTGAAATTTATTTTGGTTGTGGTTAAATCAAGCTAATTAAATTTGGTATAATAGTAAGAATGTAATATATGTTTCTACTATGTACTGGGATTCAGACGCTAGTTATAGTGGTTTGAAAGAGATGTATTTTGATCGATTGAAATAGTTAATTTTACGTTTTGTTGTAAACCATTTTAAATGATTGGATAATTGGGTTCAAACGGAAAAAAGGGGGTCAATGTTGATAATATGCTTGGTTTCTATTTTTCTCAATTGTATATGTTTCTCATTTTGGTTTTAGAGTATTTTTAAAAAAAAGAAAAAGAAAAAGGGTACAGCTCAGCTTGACATTTGTTGAATTGATATTTCTTGTCAATCTAGAACTCAAGTAGTATGCATGGATGTTTAATTGTTGTGATATTTTGAATGAGATGTACTTTAATTAGTTGAATTAGTGGAATTTTTGTCTTCTTGTAAACCATTTTAAATGGTTTAAGAATTGGGTTCAAA
>NC_029786.2:92548292-92559845 GCF_000816755.2 Arachis ipaensis
TTTGGTTTGGGAATTTTTTTTTTATAAAAAAAAAAGATACAGCTCAACTTGGCATTATTGAATTAAAAATTTATGTGAATCTAAAACTCAGGTAATATGCAGGGATGTTTATTTTTCCTTATATGCAGATGTTCATTTTAACTTGAGTGTGGATTTAGTCTAAAAAGTTAGTTTAGACTTTGTTTAATTTGTCAGTGACATGACATAATTAACTTAGCTTTAGTAGTATGCATTCATTATGGTTTGCTAATTAAAATGCATGGTTATTCTATTATTCATTGGATGCTTGTTCTCGAATCAGCTTGTAAAGTTCGGATGGTGTGAAACCTAACCTTTGATTGGTCCTTAACAGATCGTAAATGCACCTGATTTGTGCTACTGAATAGAATATCCAAATGGAAAAAATGTAATACGTAGTTTACTGTTGTTGGCTTCGACTTCAACATGAATGTACTTGTTTCTCACAGCTACCTTCTATTTTGGTAGAAACTAGTAGGGAAGCGTTGTTCACCTTACTATATGAACGGTATGATCAGCCACGTGGAAAAAAAATAATGCCGAATTGAAGCCGAAGGAGATCGAAGATATTGGATTCAGATTCCTAAAAGCAAATCCAGCACTAACCTGTAAAACAGGGCATCATGGTTCAGCTAACAAGGGTCTGCGATGTAGGAACAAGCACATTGAGAGTATATGTCAGTAACATTCGCATTAACGCCGAGTTGATTGGGGGGTTTAGGGATTCTTTCTGGTGGTGAGTTTGTCTTTCATATTAAGCATCCTTTGTTGTGTCAAGTCATTCGATTTCAGTATTTAGTAATTTTATGTACTTTAATGTTTCAAAAATGCAAGCGACGACTTCGCCACACTCGACAAAAAGAATGCTACCCATGTGGCAATTGAAACACAATTCCAAAAAAGAACGACCATCAAACTGCATGATTTCGTCTACAGCTGCTTTATAGAAACTGAAGCAGACAAGATGGAGTTCAGACGGCACTTCATCTTAGTAGTGCTAAAGATGTTCCTGTGCCTAACAAGTCAACAAACAATATCGCCGTGGCACATGTCCCCTATTTAGATGTCTCGGACCTAAGTAGGTTCAATTAGCTGTTGAAGACTTTCAAATGGTTGGAAGCGACGCTCCAAAAATATAAAATTAAAAAGCACGAAACCTGTGGAGACTGCATGTTCGCCCTATTGGTATCATGGTATGTTACGTTTTTAAACTACTAGTATATCCGGCATACCATTTATTTATGTTGCAAATCAAAAGTTGTGAACTTCTTTTCTCTAGGTATTGTACTTCCAGCAGTTGAAGCATGGTTCGCTTGATGACTATCAAGAATCGGAGCCATGGGTCGCCACATGGACTACTACTGAACTTGAAAAGAAGGCAACAAATGTTATTTCCAAGATACTAACCTAGACGAGTTCTTTTTTATACTGTACTATGATAGCTTGCTTTCACATGAATATGATGTTTTTTATAATCCGAACGTTTTTTCTCATATCTAACTTGGATGATTACTAGCTAATTGATACTTTGGATCATTAAACATCAGGGACCCATCACAAGCAAAGCGAAAAATGGTGAAAAACCTAAGGAGGGGGGAGCACGTAAGACAATAACAAAATCACACACTAAAGAAGCGCGCTCAGAGAGGGCGCGAAAAACTTCATCGCTTCCGATGGTAAGTTCCTATTGGAATTTGAGTAAGCTACATTGATTCTCTTTTAACTAAGACAAAGATGCCAACTTTAATTGAGTACATCATTTGCTAGTTTGGTATAGGTTTCTCTAACTATAGAAGTGATCTTGTATTTTGGTATGAATTGGATATTTTGTATGGTTACAATTTTAGTATTCTTATGTGAACAATTGCATGGTTATTCTCTGATTTTTTGAATGTATCCGAATGGAGAAGCACTGACGCTAAAGAGCCCAAAGAGAAATCCATAAAAAGGTAGCCCATTAAGATGACAGAACAACCACCATCAGGACAAAGACGCGTATTCCGATCGAAAAAACAGACAGCTGTAACTAAGGTGAGTATATTTTATTGTGTGTTTATGTTATGTTCTTTATACCATAATTTGTCTTTATGATATAGCTGGACATTAATTGAACAGAATTCAAATAGATGTTTATTTCCTAATTATAATGGTTGTTTTTTTTATTCAGATTAAATATATATCTTAATTAATTTATTAAATAAAAAGTTAATTAATACTAAATGCACAACCAAAATAATCGTGCTTATAAACTAAATCATGATATACTTTCTAGTAAATACAAATCCGAAATCCTTTACCTACTTGATTTAGAAGCTATATAAAATACCATGCATTGGTGGGTTGCATTCACACGTGTATATATTTTACTTTAATAAAGTGTATATATATAGTAGATCATTCCCATCAATTTCCTACTATTTCCTTTTAATTATTTTATCTATTTTTTTTATATATACGAAAACAAGGTTTTATTGCATATAAGTAGTCAAACATTATTTATAAATGACATATTAAATATTAGCAATGAAGTTTATACAGAATCATCTTCTGCTGCTTTTTTGTATGTTCATTTCTAAATATTTTGGTTGTTTTTTTTTATGCCACGTTGAATATTTACATCAACACAGAAAAGTAGGACAACTACGAGGAGAAAGATGTGCATTGTCAAAGGTTGATCATGCAAAAACAACAAAAAATCACTTTCTGAGAAAGCTACCTCATAGCATACCGAGACACATACAGTAGTTTCCGACTCTGATGACGAGGATAATGAGTCAATTGCCAAGAGAATGTGTCAACTGTTTCAATATACAGGGAACCCACAAGATGAGAATCTAGGGGATGATGAGGTCAATGTCAATCATGAAAAAACTCTTGAAAAGCCGTCAAACCCCAAAGACCCTGATCCAATTACACCATCAACAGTACTGGTGCAACTTACAGGATATAATTTTGACAGGCAAGTTGTTTGTGATAAAATCTGTTGTTTGTGCCTGTTTTGCATATGCTATGATTCCAGTTCCTTTAAAAACATAAACTCTTTCTTTTATCTAACATCAGTTGCATTCGACATAGGGACTTTGACATGTATGATGCAGATTTTTGCAAACTACTATCAGCAAGTGTACCGAATCGTATCAAATAATACTTCAGGAGTGGGTTATCGTTCCCATGAAGATTAACAGACTAAGCAAGAAATGGTCAATTGATTAATCTAGTCAGACAATCAGAATTTAGGGTTTTAGAATTCCTTAGCATAAAAGCAGTGAATAAAATAAGACAAATAGTAAATGGTTGGGAGAGTAATATGATTAAAAGAGTTAAGGTTTCAGAGATGTTAAACTTCAGGAAGAATTCTACTTTAATCATGCAAGATATATCTATGGCAAATCATTAGTAATCAAATCTCAATCCCTTGATAATTCAATTTCTCTTAACTTAATAAACCATCAATTCCTTGATTAATTGATTATGAAAAGAGGTGAACTACATTCACTGATTTAGAAACCACACAATTTACAAGAGTTAACTCTAGTTGATTCGATGTCACTTATCAAGTCTAGTTTCAAAACTTAAAGAATTATGAAAAGGAGTTTTCAAGCTTAATTCCAAAAATCAAATTTTTCAATATGATAATTAGAATTCAGTTTAGATTAGAACTATTTCCCAATAGATTCAAACCCTTGTGTTGAAGAACGAAAACTCTTTCTTGAGAAAACATCAATGCATTAGTCAAAAGTAGAAAAGCTATAACATTAGTCCATTAGAATTAACAGAACCCCTAACCTTAACTAAAGAGATTAGTGACTCATGCTAAGCTTGAAAATCAAAGACAATGTATGAAAAACGGCCCAAAGGTCCCCGTCAAAGTTTTTCGGGAGCCTTTTATCCTCAACCTAAAACAAAACTTAAAATCCAAATTCAAACTTCATTAAAAAAAAATCAAATCAAATCTTTCGCAATTAATCTTCAACTCCCATTGTGATTTAGGTCCAAAGCTTAGTGATTCAATTCTTCAACAATGCAATGTGGACCTAGGTGATAACTTGATGCTTGTGGGTTCTTATGATCCGTTATTTTTTTAACTTGTGTGATTTTATTGTTGCAAAATTAGAAAAATTTGAGATATATCCAATCCAATAAAATAACCATTCACTTAAGAGTAAAAATAACTATCCGCATGCCTATGAATTAAATATCCAGCATGCCTAGTGAATTTAACTAGCTATTAATAATTAGACTATTAAAGCGTTTGGCTAAGTGTTTCATACGTATATTTTTGCCTTGTGCCAAACTTTTAGGGCTAACAAGTTAAAGATTGTACCCTAAATATTTTAATTATTAAAATTTTAATATATATCATATTATAAAATTATTTAGTTTAACAACTCCATTTAATGCGCAAAAAAGAAATGACTAAATTTTTCCGGTCACAATTCGAAAGGTAAAGTACTCCTTAACAACTCAAAAAGTTTTTAAATTAGTTTCTAACTATTAAAATAACTCGAACATCCAGCATATTTTAATCAAATAATCATTCGCACGCCTAACGAATTAAATATCCAGCATACTTAGTGAATTTAACTAGTTATTAATAGTTAGACTATTAGACTGTTCGGCTAAGCATGTTTCATACGTATATTTTTGCCTTGTGTCAAACTTTTAAGGCTAACAAGTTAAAGATTGAAACCTAAATATTTTAATTATTAAAATTTTAATATATATCATATTATAAAATTATTTAGTTTAAAAAGATAAAATTAGTGTGTAAACAACTCCATTTAATGCGCAAAAAAAAGAAATGAGTAAAAAGACAAAAAGACAAAACCAAACAGAGGAACCAAATTCCATTTCATCACTTCCTGACTCAATAATGTCCGTAACTTTACGACCTGCAATTGAACACAAAAAGACAAAGCCAAACAAAGGAACCAAATGAAATATCATACCATGAAGTAACTATCAGAAAAATAAATAACTAGTCAATAACCAAAAAATCAGACAAACACACAACAAGAGACATCTAATTATATTAAATCATCCAACAAGAAACAGCCGTCCTGAATTTTTTATTATTGAAACTTCTAAACGTTAACATAAAATCAAAATTTTTGTTTATTTTATATGTATAATTATTTTTTTAAAAAATATTATTATTACTTTTAATCTTTCATTGGAATTATTATGACTCTCAAATTACACTAACCAACACAGTTCCAAAAAAAGTAATACGCATATATGAATAAATTTTTCCTAAAAATGAAATGAGATAATTTAGTCCCATTTTACCACTATCATATGAAATATCTCACTTGATTTTATCAAAATAAAGTTAAATTGAGATAATTCGTTTCAATAAAGATGTTTATGTTCTTTACACACACACACATATATATATATATGACCAATTTATTGTTATAAAATATTTGGTTGAACTGAAAATTATTATCGTTTGCCTTATTATACGGATAAAATATAATAGAATAATCCATTTATATTATGAACAAATATCCGATTTGTATTAAAAATAAACAACCGCATGCAAAAGCAATTTCTACTGCATACCTTGTCGGATTGTTGACGCTCCACAACGCATAAAGTCAAAATATTGCCATCTGAATGCGTAGAATGGTCATTGATGTAGGAGCATAGGGCATTAGAACCTCCTTCATCAATTGAGGATTCCATCAACGGTCCAATGGCATGACTTCAAGCCCAAACACAGTAATGATCTTGGGATAGCTGACGCGGCGTCACTCTTGGTTACCACGAAAGGGTCCAGAGACTAATATGGTGCCCAGAACTGAATCTCGAGGACTAGTATAGATAATTTTGAATTTAAAAAAATTACGTGGTAAAAGATATAAATATGAGAGACCACTTTAAAAATTTTATCGAGCTATGTGATGTTAAGCGAGTAGAAGTAGAACCCATCTGAGAACTGAATTATGGAGGAGTACAAACAAAAAGATTATATTTGAAGCTGCGGTTAGAATTTCTTGTTAAAGTAGTGACGGCTAGGGAATAATTACCGACTACATGGTTAAATGCAAAACTGGATGTTGAGAAAGTAGATCGGTAAGATTTTGAGCGCCTTAAATTCTAAAGGGATTTTGGCACAATGACTTGAACAACAAAAAATCTGTTCTTGGGCAATTCACATAAATAAAATAAATTGGAGAAACTGTTACGCAAATACAAAATTCAGAAAAACCAGACGCAAATGCAATAAACCCAATTATATGTAATCCGCGACATCCTAACGCGGAATCTGAATACACGTAATCCGCTACACTCTGTCGCGGATTACGTTGAGAAGCTGCAAACACATAAACTGCTACACCCTGTAGCAGTTTATGAACAGATGGGCCCAGAGTGTATTCCGCGAGACCCTGTAGCGGATTATAAAGAGAGTGGCTCACTATATAAACCACGTGAGGGTGTAGCAGATTTCATTTGAGGAGTTTTGATAGGGACTTAGAGAGAGAAAGTAGAGAGAAGGCAAAGGATATTCTTGGAGCAGTGGAACAATGGAAGATGAACGGCGGTTGTACGGGCTCAAGGCATTGCTCACGTAACCGGAACCATCAATGAAGAGGTAAGTCTCTTTATTTTCTTTCAATTGGATGATATCTGTATATTTTATTTAACCTTAAGGAAGTTATTTATTAATTAAGAAAAATAGAATCTTAGTTTAGCTTAGGTTTTGAAAATAAAAATATGAAATTTAAAATTTAAATTTAAATGTAGAGAATTTGAAATTTAAGTTGTAGATGGTAAATTTGTAATTTTAAAACCTAGGTAGTTTACATCTTGAAACATAAATTCTGGTTTGGTAATATCAGTGTTAGAAATTAATCAGGTGTTCTTAGGCAACAGAATATGCCGTTACATGATAGGATCATACCTTACTTGGAAAGGGCTAGGTTGTACCACCTGACTAGGCTGAACGCGCATTGGTTCAGGTTGGATGAGCCTCTGGTCAGCGCATTTATCGAGAGGTGGCGGCCTGAGACCCACACTTTCCATATGCCGTTCGAAGAGTGTACTATCACGCTCCAGGATGTGGAATATCAGTTGGGGCTGCCCGTGGATGGCCAGCCTGTTTCTGAGTGCATGACTAACTTTCACTTGCACATCGAGGGGGCCAGACCGGCGTGGGAGTGGTTCCAGGAGTTATTTGGTGAGCTTCCGCCACCGGATAAGAGAAAGTTATACACGGTCCACTTCACATGGTTCCATGAGAGGTTCAGGGTGTTACCGGCTAATGCTTTCGAGGAGACCGTGCGCATTTATGCACGTGCGTATATTATGATGCTTCTGTCGACGCAGCTGTTAATGGACAAGAGTGGTAATCGGGTCCACCTTCGGTGGTTGCCATTTGTGGCGAGACTGACGACATAGGCAACTATAGCTGGGGCTCAGCTGCGTTGGCATGGTTGTACCGATGCATGTGTAGGGTGGCAAACAGAAACGTCACCAACTTGGCCGGGCCCCTATAGTTGCTATAGTCATGGATCTTTTGGCAGTTCCCCACACTGAGGTTGCAGGGGTTTGACACTTTTTCTTTTCTGTTGGCATCTAGGTATTCGTTAATACACGTATTCTTTCAAGTTATTAACATTCTACATATGAAATTACAAATTTATGTGATATTTCTATCATTCAGATGGGCCACATATTTACCCACGTTTGATGGGAAGGAACAACGGATTATTCAGTATCGCCTAACATTAGATCGACTGGGTGATCGAGATGTAAGTCATTTGCTTTTTGTTTTCAATATAGAGTATCTTCATAGTAAGGACGGCAGGGGTGGAAATAAATGGTTCCCCACTTACTATAGGACATGGCATGAGCATTGGGATGAGTGAGTTCGCTCTGTGTTGAGTATCTAGAGAGTGGCTGATCCTGGTCCATCCATTGAGTTCCTGGACTGGTGGTACCATATTACACACAGGATTCTGTCACCGGGGGTTGCATTTGCAGATCCCATGCCAGTTGAGGTTCCGGAGGATGCTATACTCAGAGGGTTGTCGCAGGCGCCCGTTAGAGTTCCAGCATCGGATATGCTCGATAACAGACACATGGAGCAGAGACGATGCATTGGTACACGTGCCAGTGATCGGGAGTGGCGCTGTCTCGACGACATGATGTAGGAGGGGCAGCTTGGTGGTGGTGATGAAGGAGGCCAATCAGATCATCGCCGGCATCGATCTAGTGCTAGACGACGGGCTGCTCGTGCTGGACGAGCACCTTCCGTCCACCATGATGACGAGGTTGGATCGTCCCGTGGTCGATCACCCTACTAACACTCAGGCTGGTGGCACTGTGGAGGCTTGTATGGGTGGTACACATTTTACTCACGTATCTAGCTCCCAGGTGATGCAGGAGCATGTATCTTTATGTTTGTATCGTTAGCTAAAGTAGTCTAGTTTAGTATATATTATTTTATTGTGTTATGAGTTAGTCCCACATCGCCCGAGTCATGAAGGTTTCCCGTCCCCTACTAGTATAAATATGCATATGTACCTCTTTTGTTTATGAGTTGAATTCATTGAGTTATATATTTAAATAAACCGTGTGCTTATTTTTCTCTAGGCTCTTTAAGAGTAAGAGGTGCATCCTTGGCTTAGCCAACCAAGGTGGGTTCTTGTCTATTTTCACCATAGTGGGTTGTTAACCTCGCCAAGATTGGTAGTCCAAGCAACGCCCCGGCGTCAGTTTGGTATCAGAGCAAGGTCGGTTCTCGACTTGCTCCAGTAAAATTTTATTTGGTTCGTGGGTACGATCTTTAGTGCAATTCTCTCGCTGTTGGTACAAGTTGTTGTCAATACGGATTGTCTGTTGCGAAGTTCCGGGTAATATCGTTCTTTTCTCTTCTTTTGGTGCCTTTTCTGTTGGTGGTTATCTTTGTTCATTCCCATCATTATCATCATTGGTGCATTCCCATCATCATTGTGCATCATCATTATCATCATAACATCGACGCCCAAGCATCAACCTCATTGCATAGTAGTAAGAGATGGCTCCAAAGCGTAGAACTACTCAAGAGATTGAAATGGAGGAGTTGCGCCGTCAAGTTAAGGAGTTGCAAGAACAGCTTGCAAAATATGAAGCTGCTTAAAATAATAATGGCAAGCAGAGTGATGACAGTTCTTCTAGCGAAGATGATAATGGAAATCCATTTCATTATTCTTCTTCGTCTGAAGATTTGTCCACACGAAGAGCACGACACAACAACATGAAAGCTAAAGACTTGGGAATCAAAATTGATATTCCTGAGTTTGAAGGGAGACACCAACCTGATAATTTCATCGACTGGCTTTGCACAGTGAAAAGAGTGTTCGAGTTAAAAGACATTCCAGATGATAAGCGTGTGAAGCTTGTAGCAATCAAGTTAAAGAAGCATGTGTCAGTATGGTGGGAGAATCTCAAGCGTCAGCGAGAAAGAGAAGGAAGAAGAAAGATCAAGACATGGGATAAAATGCGTCGTGAGCTCAAGCGCAAGTTCCCCTGAATATTACAGGCAAGACACCTTCATCAAATTTCATAATTTGAGACAAAAGTCATAATCTGTAGAAGAATATACAATGGACTTCGAAGAGTTGCTTATGAAGTGTGACAATCAAGAGCCTGAAGAACAAACAATTGCTTGTTATCTTGGAGGACTAAACACAGAAATTTCTAATGTTGTTCAGCTACAACCATATTGGACCTTGGATGATGTCATTATGTTGTCATTAAAGATTGAAAAGCAAAAAACACAAAGGAATAACACTCAATCGCCGAAAGACAAAGAAGTCATCCTTGATGGTCAACAAGAAATGAAGATAAGATCTTATAGAAGCAACAAGGAGCGTGGATCATCAGGTAAGAAATGCTTCAAATGTCAAGGTTTTGGGCATATTGCTACTGATTGTCCAAACAGAAGGGTTATCACTCTTGTTGAGGAAGAGGTTAATGAAGAACCAATTCAGAAGCAAGAGGAGGAAGGTAAGGTTGACTATGCTATTGAAGAAGTTCCAGCCGATTGTGGAGAAGCTTTAGTAGTTTGTCAAAGTTTGAATACTGCAAGGGTAATAGAAGACGAGAGTTGGCGATGCCACAACATCTTTCACACAAGATGCACTGTTGAAGAGAAGGTTTGCATGGTCATCATAGACAGCGGAAGTTGTGAGAATGTTGTCTCAAATTATATGGTAGACAAACTGAAGCTTCCAACCGAGTTACATCCTCATCCTTACAAGTTGCATTGGTTAAAAAGGGAGAATGAAGTTAAAGTCACAAAACGATGTTTAGTCCAATTTTCTATGGGAAGCAAATACAAGGATAAAGTGTAGTGTGACATCATCCTAATGGACGCATGTCACTTACTGTTAGGACGTCCTTAGTAATATGATCGTCAAACTATTCATGATGGTTTTAAAAATTCATACTCTTTTATCATAGATGGCAAGAAGATCATTTTAACTCCATTACGACATGTAGATGATCAAAAGAATCAAGCTGAGCTGTGCCTTTTTACATCTTTCAAGACTAAATGTACTCGCCAATAAAATCTTTCGCCAATACAAGATGAGCCTTTTTCAACCCAGGGAGGATAATGCAGGAGCCCTTTCCAACCCAGGGAGAATGATGCAGGAGCATGTATCTTTATGTTTGTGTCGTTAGCTAAAGTAGTCTAGTTTAGTATATACTATTATATTGTGTTATGAGTTAGTCCCACATCGCCCGAGTCATGAAGGTTTCTCGTCCCCTACTAGTATAAATATGCATATGTACCTCTTTTGTTTATGAGTTGAATTAATTGAGTTATATTTATATAACCACCCCTGATAGGCGACGCTTAACAAACCGCTGGAATCTCGTTTCGCGGCGGCTTAAAACCGCCTCAAATCACTCCAAGAACCGCCGCTATTTTCCGTTTCCTTTGTAGTGGCTTAGCCGACCAATGTGGGTTCTTGGCTACTTTCACCATAGTGGGGTTGTTAACCTCGCCAAGATTGGTGGCCCAAAAACGCCCCAACGTCACCAGGTATAATGAATTTTAAAAAAAATAAGGCTAAAATAAAAAAAATTAGATCTAGATTTTCTCTATTATAAAAGGAGAGTTCTGTGATGACATTAGTTTTGGTGACTAAGAGTGACATAAGTTTAACCTATAAATAAAATATTGATATACGACAAAAAAAATTATATCTAAGACCAAAATAATTCTCTCTCTCGTAATTTCTTATGGTTATTTTTATCAAAATAATTTCCCATAACTATTTTTATAATTATATAAAAAATTTCAAAAAAATAACACCAAAATAATTTTTTTAATTATATTTATAATTATTATTTTATTATTATTTTTATTTTTAAAAAATAATTTCTTATAATTATTTTTATGATTATTTTTACTAAAATATTTTTTTATAATTATTTTTATTTTTTAATTATTTATTATTTATTATTATATCAAAATAAATTTTTTATGATTATTTTTATCAAAATAATTTTATAATTTATTTTTATAATTATAAATAA
>NC_029786.2:92560183-92562638 GCF_000816755.2 Arachis ipaensis
TATTTGTATATTAAATTTATGCCATTTTTAATCATCAAAATTAATATCACTATAAATATTTTACTTATTGGTCAACTTTATAACATCCGTGTATAAATCTTGACAAATATAAGGGAGATCATATAAATATACAATATTAACAAAAAGGAATGATAGACAAACCTATACTATCCTGTAAAGAAATTTCAAATAGAAAAACAAGAGTCTTCAAACTCTAAACAAAGCCTTACCTACGATACCTCACACATGGTATTTGAAAAGCCACAGCAACACAATACAGAAGACAAAGATCATAAATGACACAGAGCAGCTAGAATTGTTCGTAGCTTTCGGTAGCAAAGGATCACGGGCATAACTATCTGATGTTTGGAGTCTAGAATAATCAATCCCTGCATCCAATGGCCAAGAAACAAGATCACAATGACGACTATCGGATGTTGGGTGGCTAGAATCGTTCCTTGGATTCTCTAGATGCTCAGAACTGCGAATAAAATTACTATAGGTGGTTGTGTGCCTAGAACCTGTTTCATCAGAATTTGGCAGTTGAGTAGTACTATGGACAAAACCATTAGATGTTAACAGTCTAGAATTCATAGTAGAACTCAATGGTGGAGCATAGCGGCGAACACCACGGTTAGATGCAAAACTTGGTTCCGAGGCAATAGATTTATTATAGGATGATGTTGAGTGCCAAGAACCCATACTACGGCGAAAAGGATCACGTGTCAAGCGGTTAGAATTCCGGATAGAAGTTGATGTGGGGTCATAATTATGGACAGCACGATTAGATGCAAAACTCCATACCGAGTCAGCAGAGCTATCGGATGTTAAGCGGCTATAACCAGAACCCGTCTCAGAAATACTAGAAAGTGGAGGTGTACGGACAACAGGAGTGGATGTGAAGCGGCGGTTAGAATCAACTGCCGGGGAAAAATTCCGGACGGCACGGTTAGATGCAAAGCTTGATCCCGAGGCGACAGTTGCGTAGAGGGATTTTGAGCTCCTGGAACTTGATGGCTTAGTAGTAGTAGTATTGCGGACATAGCGGCTCGGAGAATAACCGCAGTAGGCACGATTGGATGCGAAACTACTCGCTTCTGATGCAGCAGATGAGCGCCGCCTTGAACTCATCAAAGTAACTAGCCTTGTTAGTATTATTGGATCGATGATCGATTATGAAATGGAATGGGAGTTGCATGCCTTTTTTTATGCAGGTGGAACAAGGATTCTGTGGTCAACGGTTATTAGAAATGGTGGGTGGATGGCTGAATGCGGACATCTTAGCTAACCTCTAAATTCTTTATGCCACTTGCAATCCGACTTTTAGAAGAGAAATATTAGGTGAATTAGAATTTGTTGTTTTTTGTTATTATTTAATTTTTAATTTAATTTTTTTTAGTTTAGAAATCTAATAACATATTTTATTCTATATGTTTAAATATTAATGATTAACTCATAATCAAAAACCATAAATTCTAATAGCTCTTTAATATTATTATGTGCAACCGAAAACGTATTGAATACCAATATTATATGTCTAAATTTACTGACAATGTTCATAATTTACATTTTAGAAAAAACATTTGAAATAGCTAATTTTAAAACATTTATAACTATACTAAAAAGAACGTCCAAAATTTTTTTAGGCGTTTTATTTTTAATGTGTTGGTTGAAATTGGTTGTTATATTATTAGTTTTATAGTGTGATTGTAAAGAAATTATCGTATTTATGCACTGAAATAGTAGTTGTTTATTATTAGTATGAGCATACTTTCTCTTCTTTCTAATTACATATACTGTCTTCTGCTGTTACTCCTTAATTAATAATCAAATGAAACAGCCAAGTTCATCATTCGAAAAAATATAAAATAATGTTGTTTGTAATTCATTTTTACTCTGAAATCTCAGTTTCTTTTATATTATTATTGGATTTAGTGGTTCTCTTGACATTTTCATTTTCGTTTTCAACTAATGAAATCTTCGGTTAAAATATACTCCAAAGGGTTGCATGGAATTTTCGGCTGCATGTCAAAGTCTCCTCTGATCCTTCAGTATTTCCCGATTTCAAACGCGGACAGCTCATATTATGCTTATTTTAATTTTCTCCAATCATGATAACCTTCAATTTGCTCTTGTTTTGTGTATTAGAATAACCAATTAGGTTCAGAGATCAACTTTTGTTTTTGGGATTAAATTACAGTTTAGTAGTTTTTTTCGTAATAACATTATATAAATATAAATTTTTTAAAATTATGTTAGTTTTATTTTGATATTATAGATTATGGCACAACAAATTTATAGAATCAAACTATTTTTACAAAAAAGTCACAACAGATAAAAGTTTAAATAATAAATATTTTAGTTATTATTTTTATACGAAAGAGTTTAATTTTTTACTAATAATTAATTTTAATATTTGTTATCTAAAATTTGAAAAATTTTAAAGTATATACTT